>NW_010114028.1:18532-44530 GCF_000699245.1 Pterocles gutturalis
CTAAGAGCAAGAGAAAAAAACTTCAAGAGCTTTCAGAAAATACCTTTTGCCTTCATAATGTAATTAAATTGCAGTTAAAGATGCATTATGAGTTGTTAATTAAAGGGGAAAAACGGCACTAACATCTCCAATTAGTTTTAAATAATATTAATCTGAAAAAAATACCTGCACTTCAATTTCCTTTAACTAAACACTTCAAGCAAAATTCTCCCGGGTCAGAGAGGAAGGCTGTAGGCAGGATCCTCTTCACATGATGTGATCAGTGTGGGAACCACTAAGTCATGCTCATGGAGACTACTTGAAGGGCAAGTATGTGATACGTTTCTGACTCTGTTATTAAAAAGGAGTGATATCCTACGTTATTTTTCACAACAATCTAATTGATTCAAACTTCCTTGGATTTTTTGGGGGTTATTTAAATTTCTGTAAACTAGAGCATAAACTCTTTGAAGCAGATATTGCATGCTGCTTTGTGTTTACAGCACACTGTAACACTGTGAATTCAACCAGAATACAAACAGTCTCTGAAACCTGCTCCAGACAAGTTAGGCTTAAATTAAGGGATATGTGAAAACTACAGGAGACCCTGAAAAAGCTCCTTTGGGGAGCTCCCCTTTTTTCTGTTCCATATATGCTTACAAGAATCAACCCAGTGACAGCACCTGCAGCAGTCTCTACAAGGATACAACCCTGAAGTAGGGGGGGGCATGTTGTGACTTAGAGTTCTGTACTGCCACTGAGTATTGGAGTCATCTGCAATGTAAAATCAATAGTATTAGCTATGTCTTTAGCAGATTTATGGAACAGCTATTGCCTTGTTTCTGGATCTCGTACAACTTTATTTGTGGCTTTGTGACCTGCTTAGTGCCATAAGAGTCCAGCTATTTCCTGACTGCCATTCAGCCTGGGGACTGACCTGTTAATTTAATTGAACATCAAGATGAAAACCTTGCAAGCCTTAGAATCTGATCAGCAATCAGGACTGCATTTGCAGTAACAGGTTATTTCTGTTAGAATTTTCTATTTATCAAAGCCAAATTTTTCATGGAAATGTATAAGATTTGGAGAAATTTTGTTAAGGAAGATTATATAGGTGTTGCATGGAATTTCTCAACTGATGCAAAAAAGTTCAGGTCCTTGCTCTTTTCTGAGCCAGACTCTGGATATTTTTGTTTCTGCAATTTTGTTTTCCATATCCAAGTTTAGACCCTGAATTGGTAAACGCCACCAGTACTGGAGAGACAGAGGAGACAACAGCCTAGACTAATGTGCTTAGGTGCTTGTGTGGAAAGAAAGAGTGAAGTTTCCTGGAAAACCAGAGATGAATTAGCATGTCTGTAGAAAACTGATGCAGTCTGGCATGTTGGATTTCTCATTCAGCCAAGTGGGGCACAGGTGAGCCCTCAGTCTAACGAGTGGGGACTGTGTGATCTCCTGAAGCCTCATAGATGAAAATAACCGATGTCTGCCTTATTTATCTAATGTGGGTTTCAGCCTACATTTTACACTACTTGTGTTTACCAGTATTCTTTCAATTTGCAGAGACTTTTAACACTTATACCTAGCTGACAGCACAAGATGGTGCACAGAAGGGGAGGCTGGTGCCAACGGTGCGGGAGCAGCCATGCAGCTGGGCACCCCCAGGCTCAGCTGGTGCCTCCAGGTGCCTTGTGGCAAAGGCAGCGGCCAGCAGACTCCCCTCTGGGAGCAAGGTGGGAGCCACTGAGGCAAGGGAAGTGACAATTTCCCTCTCAGCCATTTGTGATACCACAGCTGAGGGCCTTGCTCCTAACCATGAGAAAGATGCCAGCCCCGTGGACGCCCATCCGGAGGAGGCAACGGGGAAGAAGCCTTTGCGAGAATACCAGCTGGGGTCTGAATGGTGTGGGAGCAGGTCTACAGAGAAGGACCTGGGAGTCCTGGTGGACAGCAGGCTGGACACGAGCAGGAGCGTGGCCTCACAGCACAGAAGGCTCACAGCATTGGCAGCTGTATTGGCAGCAGTACAGGCATTGGAGGGGAGTGATTATCTGTCTTGACACAGCGCTTGTTAGACCCTCTGTAGAGTATTGTGTCCGGTCTCAGGCCCCTTATTACAAGAAAGGCATGGGAGGGCTTTGGGGGCACTGTTCCCGTAGCTACGAGGAGCTCATGAAGAAGGTGGAGTTCATCTGGGCTCAGTGGTGCATGGCAGGATAATGGGAGACAACAGGCATAAATTGAAACCAGGGAGGTTCAGAGTTGATGTAAGGAGAACCATTTTCCTGGTGAAGAGAGTAGTGCATAGGGACAGGTTACTGTGAGCATCCTTGGATGCTTTTGAAACCAAATTGGATAAAGCTCTGAGCAGCCTAGTCTGACCTCATAGTAGTTGACTTGGCTAGTCACCTCAGATGATGATCTGCTGTGATTCGTAATGATGTGCTCAAGTGAAGAAGCTGGAGTTCAGGTCACCTTTAGCCACTTGGACAACACCACCAGTGCACAGGAGGGCAGGGAGGCTTACAAAGCTGCTGTCAGGGCTGGCCGCCTGCGCTGCAGGGACACTCTAAAGCATTGTTGCAAGGTCATGGGGCAACGGGAGGGCATTGGTGGAGGGGGCAGTTTCTGTGGCTTGGAAAAAAGAACAGAGTGCCCCCCACCTTCCAGATGGGCAAAAGAGAGGGATGCAAAGTGCATCTCTACCAGACGTACTTCATAGTTGACTCAGCTGGTAGCAGGAGGTTGGATTAGATGACCTCCTGAGGTCCCTTCCAGCATCAATTATTCTATTATAATGTAGCAATCCAGTAGACCAGAAGTGGGCTGGCAGGCATCATGAGGTCATCTGCCACCTCCCAGAGGCCAGAAGTTTGTAAACCAGGGCTGACCACATCCCCTGTGTCTCAGAGGCAGCCCAGGAGAGCTGTAGCTATGGGGCAGCTTCCCTGCTCTGCCCTCTCAGCCCTCCCTGGGCTCTGTGACCCAGTGAAATGGGCAGAAGTTTAACTCCTAAATCTTTGCCCTCAACCCATACCTACTATGTTTCCATTTCATTCAGAGCTGATCATTCCTATACAATTCAATATTGTCCTCATTTGCTGGTTTTGACCCTGATTGAGTTTCACCAGTATGATGTTTAAAGCAAAAATGTGACCCTGTCAGTAGATACAGAGAATAGGAAGTGGGGAGAAGAGTTTTAGGGGAAAGATGCTGAGTACAGCTTTTGTTCATGTTTAATTTAAAAGTTTGTCAGATAAAGATGTGAAACTTGGGAGAAGACAAAGCTATTGTTAGAGAAGAAAAATCTGTGAGAGCGTAATTGAAATGGGGGCCAAGAAAGGAAACCTGTGGATGAGAATGGTGTACCACAAACCAGAAGTTAACAAGAGGTTGAAAATGGTCATCACTAGCTGCACAAATGAAAAGGTGTGCTAGAGATGACTCTGCATGACAGAGGAAACTGAGTTCCTAGGTGTAGTGTGTCCTATTCCCAAGGACACATGCCACAGCTGGACCTTTGCTTGTTTAGAGTTTGTTCTGTTTAAGTGAAAATTAGGCTAGATTAGAGACTACCACAGGTTAAGGAATATACGCTGTCATGAAGGTCACAGGTGGTGACCCACTGGGCTTACCTGGGTGGTGGGTGATGTTGAAGTGGAGTTAGTATTGGTTAGAGTCACTGAACTTTGATCTAAGAATTCATTCTTGAAATTGTAGAGTCCTTGCTCGCCATTATAGTATGAGGAGAATTGGTCCAGATCAAGGAGAGTATTAAGGAATGTATCTTTCTGAAGGTTACAATTTGCACTATGAATTGCTTAAAAATGCTATGTCCTTAAAAAATAAAAAGGTCTCCTACTTTTTAACTTTTCTTTGAAAAGCACGGGTAATTTTCCAAAAATAATATATCTTGATAGCTCAGCAAACTAAAAAAAATGAAACTTCTGCAAATATACTGTATTGAAAGTCTGTGCTGAGGTATAAGATTCTGCAAAAGGTAAAATAATAAAGTGCCTAGGAAGCAAATGAATACATTTAGCATAATATGTTCTACATGTAATCTATATCCTAGTCACTTCCTCTCTAAGATTACAGACCTGAAATGTATATTTATAAGTTTTCAGACAGTGTGTAGTACAATGAGATTACGAAGGTACTTGGTTCCTCTGAGTACTGCATAACTATTTGAAAGAATCATTGGATTATAAAGTCAAATATCAAAAAATTAGAAAAATTCAAAATGGATGCTTTTCAGTCTCAATATACCAGTTTAACCCCACAGAGCAAGAGCAGTATGCAGTTTCCTGAGTCCTAGTTTACTGTGACCTATAAGGAAAGGTGAAGAGGTCTCATGGCAAAGGCTGTTGAACACTTCAAAGGAGTAGATGTGCTTTGTGATGGTGAGCACATGGGGACCAGCAATGGGCATGCCATTTATCTTGTGGTTAAGCCATATGTTGCAATTGCTGTATTATGCTTGTGCTGTGATTTCAGCATATTGCTGTCTCACACTTCTAAATCAAACTGGCATGTAGCGCCAAATGTATCAAATAAGTAAATTCAATTTTAAAGCATTAAAACCTACTTGTGTGTGGAATATCTAAAATAACTTGGTGAGAGACTGTTGGACTCTGACCCCATGAGAGGTCTGGAAATAGTTCAAATAAGGGAATTTCATGCATTGTTTGTAAATGCATTGTGACATCCTGATAGCAGATTCTGCTCAGTAATAATACATTCCTGGGGTATGCATTTTTTTCATTCCAATATGCATCACTTTGTTCTAGAACACTGTGTTTTTCAGGACTTGAATAAGTAGTAATGGGTCATATAAACATTACATAGACTGCATTCAGCCACAAACTCAATATTTGTAATTCCACACCAAGAAAAGTAAAGCCTTTTGTGAAATACCTGAGAATGAAGCAAAGCGTTATTAGACTATTCCTGTGTAGTAACAGTCAAGTTGATTATCTTTTTCCATATGGAGTGTGTGACCAAATGAAATAGAAACTAAATGATACCTTTAAAGTTATTGTCCAGTTACAATCTAAAATGATGTGCCTAAGTGTTTCAGATATTTATCTGGGCTAAGAAAAGTGTGAAATGAAAAGAGAGATTATCTCTCCAAAGGGTTACTCCTTTGTACCTTGTCTGGGGTTTGGTTTTTTTTGGTGTCTGACATCTTAGCCAGACTGGTCATTTGTCCAGTTATTGGAAATATCTAAATAAAATTGGATTTAAATCAAATAAACACTCTCTTTCTTTGCCTCTTTTTCTGTGTGAGTATATCACTGAATATTTTTTGTGTTAAAATGTATTTTTCATCACTTGCTGTGCTACAGTTTAACAGTTACAGATTTTCTTTAACATCTCCTATTTATTTTTCTAAGCTCTATTTAATATAATCCTTTATATCTCTAGTGTGCAAGTTAATTTTCTTGCAAAGATTGGATTAAATTTGGTCTTGGCCTATGTCAGTGATTGCTGAAACAAGTAGGATAAATTGAAGCATAATTTCACAAATCACGGACAAATCAGCATCACTTTGAGAACTGTAGTGTGTTGGTCATGTTTATCCACCAAACCACTGGTGGTTTAGGATAAGGTTGGGCATTCAGTTCATACATATACATTGAAAGTATATAAACTTAATTAAAGTATACAAGTGTAATTAATATTACAAAAAGTTTAGAAGCTACAGTGTCACACATGCAACCATGGCTTCACAAACTTTGCTTAGAAAAGCAATCACATTACACTAATAACTACAGTTATTACTGGTAAGTCACATCACAGTTGTGGTCTGTATTAAAAAACTGAGCTGTTGAAAAATGTTAGTCATAGTAATAATAAAAAATCTCTTGGTGTATGTCGTTTATAAGTTGTTTCATAGATAAGCCCTTTAACCTGACCATTTGGAATATTCAGTGGCAGAATCTCCTTCTCTCTTCTATTTCAAAGAAATCTCATAATAAATCAAGTGGATCTTTGTTCCCTCATTGGCTCTGTAGAAAACACCTGGAATGCTGCCCATATAAATAACACACATACATATATTTATGTATATACTTGTATTAAAAAAAAAAGATATGTATACCCATGTAGAAGAAACCAGCAGTTAAATAATCCACAATATCCCAGTGAACAAGCCCATTATACTTCTGAGAATTGATAAGTGACTTTTCAGGTGAGAATATAGTGTTTTCTCTCCTTTTCCTGAAAAAGCTCATAAATCTTAAGCAGGAATATTCACTGTCTCTTTACATAAGCACTTTTTTTTTCTCTAGTTATGAGGCTAATAAACGTACCAGCTTAAGACAGATTGACTGATGGCCATGGATAAGCAGAAAGTTTAGCCAGCACGCTTGGACACTTGACCAGGGATCATTTGCAACAGATCTCTTATCATCTCTGTCTCCATGGAAGAAATATACTGCAGAGCATGATGTTTCCACCTCCAGGTGAAGTGGCTTGATTTTTTTTCCATGAGTTCTACTAAGGCCCAGTCACCTTGTTTTCCCTCCTGGAGTAATTTTTTTATGGCTTCCTCTGGGCAGCAGTCCAGCACTATAGGCTTTTTTACATTTTTTCTGACAGGCTAAAGTTTGGCATTGCTAAAAACTTACACATGCTATATCGACCTTCATATTAGTTATTCCTTACTATTAACATTGGTTAAATATTCCCAATTTATTGGTTAAAATTATCCCCACATAAGTTAGTATGCTGCCTGTTAGCATCTGCCAATGGGCTGCTGTTATAATGGGTATGCATCTGGCTTAAATACATGGCCCCATGATTACTGAGAAAAAAATAAGAACAGTTACAAGTTATCCATATTCTCTGCTTGTAAGCAGGAAAAATAGTGTTGCTGAAAAACAGCTGATTTTACCCCATCCATTCTATCAATTATCTGAAGAAAGGAATAACAGATGCAGGGAGGGTAAGAAGAAAGTGCTATCTAATTCCTGAATAGTCACTGAAAAGGCTTTTGCATTTCTGTTGAGCAAAAATTGAATAATTGAAAATACGTTTTTGTAGCACAGCAGAAGTGTATTTAGCTAATTGTGCCCTCCAAACACAGCTCTGTAAAAACCGTGAACTGAAGAATAACAACTTGAATTAAGTAATTTTACAGAGATGAGTCTACTGTTCTCTAATATTTTCTGCAATATAATAATTATAATGAAATTTGAGGAGTATTGTTTTTACGTCCAAACTTACTAAAATTATAGGGGGACCCTGAAAGACAAACAAACCAATGTAGTCTGAAAGTATCTGAATTGTATAGCTGTTATTTCTGTTCTTTAAAACTACAAATCAAAAATTAAATCAGAATGTATCAGAATAAAGAGAGTAAGAAAAGTAAAGTGGAACATAATGTTTTCAGAGCAGAAGAAAACTGAATTATACTAACTAACCCTGGCCATGTACTGGATCAGAGATAAATTCCTGAAGAAGATACGTGTTCTATTTGAAAAAGGCCAGAGGAGTTCACTAGAAGATTAATGAAGGTGATGTTTTAATTAACTTTTCTAAAAAGAGTTTAACAGTGGTAACTTTTAGAAATATAATTTCCTTTACCTGGAGCAGACTCAGTGCCTGAGTATCGTCAAGAACACTGAGCAGAAGCCTGTGACAGGCACCTGAACTGTGCCTTCACTGAATGAGAGCTTACACTTAACATACTCCTTTCCCCATGCTCTGCTTAACAGGAGAGCAAAAAGAACAGTTCCTAATTTTGACTTGTTCTAGCATCCTCACAGGGTCAGGAGGTGGTTGCGTTGCATCGGCAGTGATACCTTATATTTTCCTTTACCAGAAGTTGGAACATAGATGCACTTGAGATTCTGGAAGGGTTGTCTTATACATCTGCCCATTCTAGCCCTCTTTTCTTCAAGGATGCCACACACTGTGGGGTTGAGGGGAGAGTGATGGAGGAGGTCAGTGCAGGAGTGGACTCCCCATGGAGTCAGCTGCAACAGGTTCAAAGAAAAATAGATGGTGTTAAAGGTTTAAGCCAAAGATGAAGTCATCTGATATCATCCACAGCACAGCATTCTTTGTCTTCTTTCCTGTCCACTTTCTCCTGCACTGCTTTGCAGAGCCTTCTCCCTCTAAAAGCAGCTGCAGTGGCAACGTGAAGGGGCAATCTGCTATTGTTTTTTTCTCTTCTGCTGATAGCAGCAGCATAGGAAAGAGAATTTTAGGTTTTCCCAGTTGAGGTAGTGGAAGGAAAACATCTGCACATCCTTTAGTGGGGCTGGTGAGCGATCAAAGTATGAGGATTTTAGGGTACATAGCATACCTACCTTTTCAACTGTAAGCTGTGATCTACCTTACTATGCCAGGGGCATATAGCAGTGCTCTGCCATAACCATGCAGTGCAGTACATATTGTCATGCCTGGAAGTGGTTAAGCTGATGAAAATCCCTTTAGCATTACAGGATAAACAGTAGCCATGACTCTACCTGAGAAAATGTACATAAAGTGTGACTTGCTATATTGCTACAGCATATCTGCAGCCTGAATCCTTGGTTCAGATTTGATTATTTTTCTTGACAATCTTGATAGCAGTGATGAAAATTAAGAGAGCATATGTGGGAGAGGAAAGAAATCTGTATATAATAATAATTTTAAAAGAGGAATATATTGCAAGTTCTATATATTGAATCCTGTAAAGTAAGCAGACCTTGTGAACATTAAGAAAGTAACAAAGCAGAACACAAAATGTGAAAGCAGAATATTTAAAATTGACAAAAGATACACTGCAGCCAACACAAACACTTTGTTACTGATAAATGTCATGGAGTCAGAAAGTCCAGCAGGCTTTGAAAGGGTATTACAAGATTACACAGAATCACAGAATCACAGAATGTTAGAGATTGGAAGGGACCTCGAAAGATCATCTAGTCCAATCCCCCTGCTGGAGCAGGACACCTAGATCAGATCACACAGGAACACATCCAGGCGGGCTTTGAGTGTCTCCGGAGAAGGAGACTCCACAACCTCTCTGGGCAGCCTGTTCCAGTGCTCTGTCACCCTCACCGTGAAGAAGTTTTTTCTCATATTCAAGTGGAACCTCCTATGTTCCAGCTTGAACCCATTGCCCCTTGTCCTATCACTAGATGTCACAGAGAAGAGCCTGGCTCCCTCCTCCTGACACTCATCCTTTACATATTTATAAACATTGATTAGGTCACCCCTCAGTCTCCTCTTTTCCAGGCTAAAGAGACCCAGCTCCCTCAGCCTTTCCTCGTAAGGGAGATGCTCCATTCCCTTCATCATCTTGGTGGCTCTGCGCTGGACTCTCTCCAGCAGTTCTCTGTCCCTCTTGAACTGAGGGGCCCAGAACTGGACACAATATTCCAGATGCGGTCTCACCAGGGCAGAGTAGAAGGGGAGGAGAACCTCTCTCGACCTACTGACCACCCCCTTCTGATACACCCCAGGATGCCATTGGCCTTCTTGGCCACGAGGGCACAGTGCTGGCTCATGGTCATCCTGCTGTCCACCAGGACCCCCAGGTCCCTCTCCCCTACACTACTCTCCTGTTATGGCATGGGAATATTATGGAAATGAGAAAAAGCAGGGTGAACCACATGCCGTGTTTGTTGTATATGTACTTTGGTTGAAATGAAAGTGCAGAAAAGTATCCATTACTAATACACCATGTCTACAATATTATATAATAATATTACAACATCACAAGAGCATAATATCATTACTGTCTGCCATAACTGAGCTATACCCAAGGTCTGACCCAAAGTTCACTGAATATCAATAAAAAGACCTCCAGCAACTTGAATATGCTTGGGATCAGTTAGTGCAGAAATAAGGGAATGGCTTATGCTCCTCCTGCCCCTAATAGCTTATCTAATTAATACTTGGTTGCAAAGACCTCTTTGAGGTGTTTGCAGCAGCCCAATGATAACCAACATGCCGTATGCTGTGGAAATGCCGGTCTGGGTTTACTCAGACCCTGACACAACCCTGCGTTACTGCTGAGAGAGTAAAAAGCAATTAGCTCTTAGCTACTACTGAGGTACCTGTGAACGAATTGTCACCATCTTTGACATCAAATCAATTCTTCCTCATGTCCTCACATGTCTTTGTGAGGACACACATAAACCCAGAGAGGAAGCCAGCATTTGAGCCCCTACTTGGTTGATAGCCAACCAAGCACATTGGGTCCTAGCCTCAAGCACTGGACAATGTGCAGAGCGTTATAGCGAAGTTCAAGCTTCTACGTTATTTCTGTTTACTGGCATTTTTTGAGTATGACTGGACTGCAGATGAAGTGGGACAGGTGTATTCAACCCAAATTCCTTACCATATAGCCCATAATACCTTGCAGCACCGTAATGAGACCAATATTAGACAGGCAAGTCTGCGTTAGGATGACGAAAGTGCCGAAAGAAACACAGGAAGAGACCATGTCATCCTAGTCTGACCCAAGTTCTTTCACAGCAATAGAAACTCATTCAAAAAATAGGGGGAAAGCCATTGCATAATTATCTGCTAAATATTAAAGCCATAGTGTTGGAAGGACTTCCCTTCCAGTAGTTGCTGCAGCCACATCTACACTAGTTAATGAAACAATGCTGGAGAACAGACCTGAGCACTGGCCCTAGATGATCCATACTGTTTGTTACATGCTCCTTGATCATTTTTGACATCTGCCAACTAATTCCCTGCCAGGTAATGCCTGGGCACTGAGGGACAGAAGCACAAGGAGACCGTCCTCCTCAGGTGAGACAGAAAAAGCAACTTCAGGGTGGGGAGAGAGAGTCATCTGGAGATGAAGCATGCTGTGTCATTTGACCTCACATGGCCAATGAATGGTCCTTGGCCCTGGTTTAAAACATGTTGCCTGTACATATACCAGATTTATCAAAGAAAAATCTGTAAGAAAATGTTAGCTGGTGATTAGATAATGACGTGCTATACCAGAGTTTCTTTGAGAAATGTACTTTGTGCTGCAGTTGTCAATGTAGCCGAGACTGTGCAATGATTAATAGTATAGTTAGAGAAGATACATTGTACTTTCTTGCTTGCCTGCCCTAGATTTGGTCTACAGCCATGCTATGCGTGTATGTCTTAGAGAAATTAGAATTGTGTAAAACTTGTGGCAAATGAGAGCTCAGCAATGCTGGCAGAAAGTTCTCACCACTGCACAGACATACACCTTTGTATTGCCTCCAGAAAAGGTTATTACATTTGCTGTCATATTATACAGAATGAAAAGCAAGATGCAGCATTTTTAAATGTTCCTATAGGATATGTTTGGGAAGGAAATACATAACATCTGGCTATACTTGTAGAGACAAAAGGATGCTTAAAATGGGCTGTAAGTAAGAAAGTATTGGAAGCATGTGGAAATACGTGTGCTGTTTAACTGGCATCTTTTGAGAGACTAGATTCAGTCTTATTGTCCTAAATAAGACATTTGGTGTTAGATCTCAGACTGAAGTCTACATCACTACATAAGACTTGTATAGATTTGTATCTAAGTTAAGGTTAAAAAAAAGAAAAGATATTCTTTAATGATCTTTGAAATTTCCCATTTACCATCACTAGAAAAATAAAAGTAGTGAAAGGGTCACTACATTTGTTTATTGAAGTGTTTTAGCAGTTCATTACACTAGCTGCCCTCTTTTCTTTTTAGTCATTTAGTATGGAGACAAAATATTCTTCATATTCTTAAAAAAAAATCTGAAGTCTGTAAACAGTAGCAGGGATCCCATTTCTTAAGCTGTGAGTTCAGCATGCTGTGAGTTTTAATAAAGCCATTATAGCTGGCTACTCAGTTCTCTCAAGTGTGTAATTTTTTTTTATTTTAAAATGTTAATAGCGACATTTTTTATCATGAAGGTTCTCCTTCTTTAAAGTACTAATATTATTCTCTATAAATCTGAAATATTTGGTGCCATTTTTCACACAACAGCAGTTATGGAGACTGAAAGGTGCACGGCCCACAAAAAAAGCCAGTCTTATCTGAAAGACTCAGACATGCTAGAGGTGACGACTTGGTGTCTACCATAATCATGTATCAACATGGGCTGTCAGTTTAAGGACATCCACCCACTGAACATGACTTGCTGATGTTTGTTAGGTAACCAACATAGCTAATTCTCGGCTAGAAAGATTTGTAAGATCCTCACTTCCATGTAGTGCATTTTGTTTCCTTGAAGAGATATGGGTATCTACGATCAGGATGCTCAGAAGCCTGTACTCTAACGGGGAGTTGCTTCATCTAGATAGCAGGAAACCCAGAAGTCTCTTCAGTAGTGCCGTCCTTAGCATTTAGCCACCTAATGCTGAGTTTAGAGTTTCATTGACCTGAAACATTTTAACCTTAATTTTAAGTGCATAAGCCCTTTCTGTAGCAAACAAAAACAAACAAACAAACAAAACCCAACTGTAGAACAGCCTTCTATTTCAGAGGGCTGTAAAAGGAGGGTGTCATGCATTCTCTTTTATTTAAAACCTGTGGGAACACCATGAATTTTATAGTCCACACAAGAGAGCTTGAAGACCGGAGTCTATGCCCTGCTCTGGCTGACAGCATGTAACTTATATTTTCCACAAAGACAACATTCTCCAGAAGGTATGTAATTATTCTGCACAAAGTTAAACAGTGAAAAAGACACATAAAAGTGAGCAACAGGGTCCCATCCAGAGTAGTTCATAGCAAGATAGTGTGGCTACACTGCATGGGAGAGCGTGTGGAGGACCCAGACTCCCAGAGCAGTGTTCCAGATACCAGGACAGATCTGTGTTGCTCCTTTTTTTGTCCAGAGATGGGGGATCTGTTTTCTGAAAGCAATGTATGTGGACAACACTAGACTGATTTTGAGTTACTTTTACATCTAGCTGTTTAGTCCTCTATATAGGTGTCTGACAACACCCCAGTTGTAACACCATCTGCTCTGATCCCAACTCTGAAGCTCTCATACCCCATTCCAATCTCTCTGGCTACCAGAAGCCATACCCATTCTTACCACTTTGCTGTCCAACCTCCATACCCTCTTTTCCAGCTGCATGCTACCACTTCGACATTTCCAAGCCCCAAAGGTCCTTTATTCTTATTTCCTGCATACTCCTACATTCTTAGGTTCCTCTTTCATTTTACACAGCCTTCCTGCCAAACTCTAGATTCTTTATCCTTTGTGCTTTCCCCACTTGTGTCAGCAACCCTGTCCTCTTCATCTCTCAAGCCTTCTGCCCCATGGCTTCATGCAGAAGTGCAAGTGTGTCAGGATGGACCCAGTTGCTGCACAGGGTTTTGCTGATATTTGTGGGAAACAGAAGTTACTGTGTGCTTTGGAGGGGAAATTACAGATCCAGGAATGACTTGCTGAAAGATATCGTCATGCATCAACTGTTCCATGACAGCGACCCTGGTTCTCATTATTTCCTCATGGCAAACAGGCAGTGGTTTGCCTCTTTGTAAAAGCATACCACATTTACTCTGAGATAGGAACATGCCCCTGGCCAGTTACCATGACAAATTTTCTTCATGTGTCCACACAGCTTTCTTTGTTGTCAAGCCAAATTATCAGGCACACATGACTGGTAAACTGGTAGTATCAGGTACCACACTTGATCTTAGTACCTCGCTTCCTCTTCTCTGCACATTACCAGGGATGAGGTCAAAAGAAGAAACTAGAACAATTAGCAGAAACTAAAACAATTTTCTGGTCCAAAAACCAGAAGGATGATGTGTACTAAAACTAAAAAGAAAAGAAAGGCTAAAAGGAAAAGAAATGGCTTAATAGCATGTGAAATGGTGTGCAGAATTGATCCAAATTACCAGTGTAGCTGTACACTTAAGCGTAATTCTGTTACTAATTACCAGCTGAGCCTTGAGAAACTAGATTTTTGACTTAGACAGCTGAAATGGCAGTCAGTAACAACTTGTGCACCTGTTCCATAAAATTTCCTGGTTTTAAATTCTGATTTTGTGATAACTAAAAAGAAAAAAAAGCAAACTCAGAAATGTTTATGAAAGTCCTCTTTCCAATGAAATCCATTAGAGAACAATTAATTCTAATGTCATATTCTGGCAGCAACTACTGATACTGATCCAGAATAGAAATATGAGGTGTTTTTTATTTTCTTTACTAGTTCTTGCCTGCTTAACAGTATTTCATTTAGGAAGTATGTGAAAAGGCCACTATTGTTGTGGAACAATTGGCTATAGTAAAAATCTAACCTCAGCTATCAATAATCTTTTCATACTTTTTATTGATTTTGGACTACATTCTCATTTGTTAAGACATCTTAGACATCATTTGTTAAGTATCTTAGTCTGTAAGCAGTAGCTGCAAACTATGTACAACTTGCATGTGGCTAAGAGTACTTAATTGTCTCCCTGAATATAGAATGTATTTGTGTTGTTATGCCTCAGTTCACAAATAGTATGACATATATCTATATTTTTAGAATAAATGGCTTGTTTTAAACAATATGAGAAAGAGGTTGTTCACACAATGTTATGTGTCAGTCCTCAGAAAATTTCATAACTGTTACCTCCACTGAAAGCAAAGATGATTAACCTTTCATATATAAGTTGAAAAAAGGCATACCAATCTAAGCAGAATTATACACAAATATGTTTCTGAAATATGAAGATAGAAACAGCTAAAGAAAACTGCATCTTGTATGACCTAGAACCCTCAGAAACCTACATAACTTTCTTAAAGTATATGCATGAACTGACTTCAGTTTTATTATAATTTTGTAAGTCACAGAAGCCACAAAATCCAGATGGCTTTGCTTTATTTGATCTAAAATGGTAAAATTGATGGTGACTCATACATAATAACTGTAATTTTTCTGATTCAGCATTGAGGATTTTTAAGTATCCAACTGATATAAAAGTTAGGTTTCCAGTGTAGCTGCAACACTGTCAAGTATAAAGTAAGCAAACAAATGCGAGCATGTTTGGTGTGTGAGTAGTCAAAATCTGAGTCTGAATCCTGAAGCCTTGAAACAAGGGCAACAATTACAGGATATATACTGCTTACTTGGGGACGATGAGATGTAGAAATTCCAGGTGTAGTTCATAACCAGAGGGCAACCAATGGCTTCCCAGATGATCTGTTGAGGAATAGTGGTGGGCTTGGTGTGCAGCTAGAACCTCGAGGAGTTTGGCACTTGCTGGCTTGCTTCCTCATACTGCTGAGGATTTACTGAGCAACCTCTGGTCCAGCTCTGCCCAGCTGTCAGTCACATCCACGCAGTCCTGGCATAGGGATAGCTCTTGAATTTTTCACAAAGTCACAAGCAGCTCGTCAACTGCTACTGAGCCCTTCTGTGATAGAAGAATGGAAATAGCCTATCTAAAGTTCAGCTCAGCTGGAAACTGACTGATCACACCAAAAGCTTCTGCAAGCTTTTTCCCCTAAGTTTTTAAAGATTTTTCCAATTTTTTTTTGTAACAAACACTAAACCATTCAACTGAACTTCATTTGCTAAACTTTAAAATGTTCTTTATTTAATCTCAAAATACATCATGTGCTCTGCAGATATCAGAGGTTGGATTATATGGAGTGCCTCTATTTCCAGTCATAGGCTCAAGGCAACATCAAACTCCCACGAACTCAGAACTCATCAGGTTTCATGACAGCATATGATTCCGCTCTCAGCTTCCTAAAATTTCCTGATTTCCACCTGCTAGTCAGACAGTGATACTTGCTGGTTGTGGTGGATTGACCTTGGTGGGCTGCCAGATGCCCAGCCCAGCTCTCTGACTCCATCTCCTCCACAGGACAGGGGAGAAGATAGGTTGAAATAGCTTGTGGGTCGAGATAAGAATGGGGGATCACTTACCAGTTATTGTCATAGGCAAAACAGACTCAGCTTGGGGAAGATTCATTTAATTTATTTACAATTAAAATAAAGTTGATGCTGAGATACAAAGACAAAAGCTAAAATGCCTTCCTCCCACCCCCTCTTCTTTCCAGGGTCAACTTTACTCCTTCATCCCCAACTCCTCTACCTCCATCCCAACCCTGAGCATTGCAGGGGGATGAGGAAGGGGGGCTGCGGTCAGTCCATAACAGCTCCACTCTGCTGCTCCTTCCTCCTCACAGCTGCCTCGCCATGGTCCCATCCAGGGGCTGCAGGGGAGTCTCTGCCGGGGCGCCTGGAGGCACTCCTCCCCTCCTGCTGCTCTCCCCTCAGGGCCCGCGAGGCTGTTTCTCACACTTTTTTTTCCTCACCCCTCACTGTTGGGCAGTGTTTTGCCCTTTCTTACACAGGCTTTCCCTGAGGCACCACCACCGTGGCTGTGGGGCTCAGCCGAGGCCTGCGGTGGGTGGGCTGGAGCCGGCTGGAACCGGCTGTGTTCGGCTCCGGGCAGGCCCCGGCCGCTCCTCACAGAGGCCGCCTGCAGCCCATGGCCAGCGCCTGGGTACCTGTGCTCCATGCACTTTTTCAATTTCCTTCCAGTTCTCTGGTCTTGCTGTGTTTTTGACTTGCACATTATAGCCCAAGTATCCTATGATCAATAAGTAAAACTCAAAACTACCTGAAGTTGTTAAACATAGTTGTCAAGATAAGTAAGTTATCTTAATGCAGGTATTAAATAACTTATGCAGCTCCTATATAAGAGCCTAATAAGGTTCAAATCTGCTCGTAAATGTCAGACCTTAAAAGCTTTTGCAGAAGCTGGTACCAGGGAAACGTTTACATTTGTGTCATAGCCCCACAGACACCTGAGAAGAGTTAATTTGTGGGGGAAAAGATGGATCATCCTGCACATCTGCAGGATTTTGTCATCCCACAGGTATTTTGGCAAAACCAAGATCAGATAATTTTTTTTGTCTGTGTGTTAACATGCAACCTGAAAAATTAAAGACAGAGGAAAAACTGGCTGAGATGATACTGCCGTCAAGAAGGGAGAGCTGCTAAACTACAGTGACAATTGCAGACAGCGCTCTGCTAAGACCCTGAAAAGCCAAAACACCCCAAAACCAGTAAAACCAAGGGGTCGATTTCTGCTTGAAATGTTTTCATGTTGTTTTTCAAGCTCCTAAATGAAAGGCTGTGCTTCTGTCCCAAAATGCCATGATAAGATAAATAATAAATAGACTTCAGCATTTGAGCCAAACAACTGAAAAGGTTTAAGGGCAGAGAGAGGGAAAGTTAAAGAAAGGAACCAGCGATCCAGGATGATACTGTACAGGAGGAAGATACTATACAGCTATACAGGAAAATGGAAGAATAAATGTTTATGCAGGGAGTGTGTGGCTGGTTTTCTGTCATTCAGGCCCTGTACAAGCAGACCTTTTGAGAATATATCTACTTATTTTTTGCAGTCCAACTAATTATGAGTACATCACAGAGGCGTTTTCACAATAAGCATCTCACAATTTTGACCGGAGTCTTTAGTGAGGTGTTGGGTTGGACTGTGAAACATTTTCCTTCAAATGAAAGGGAACTTCCACATCAGATATGCTTTTCATGGTGGCTGATAAATGCTAGTTCCCTAAAGAGCATTTGTTTCTGTAGGGCTGAGCCTGTGTGATTGTCTTGGGGCCAGAGCTCAGGGTGAGGGGTGTTGGAATAATTAGTTCAGATTTAAAGAAAGATTTGTCCGCAGTTGCCACATATTCACACTTTCATCAACTAGCCTTGGTTTCAATGGAAACATGATGATCAGACCTAATAGAACAGCTCTTTAAAAGATAAATCAATAAAACTGTGCTATACAATTCTACATTATAAAATGATCAATAAGGGTGCAGGAGTTAACAAGTGTTCTGTAAACACGTAGCAGTAAAGTGTCCCTTTCCTGCTATCTCCTTAGAAACAGTGAGCAAAGTTCAGAATTGCACTGTATGCTTTCTGTGGGTTCATATACTGTGCTACTAGTAAATAATAAGTAAAGCAAATGTTGAGACTGGCTTAAGATGTAATGTTTGTTACATTAGTCTTCACTTTTCCTCCACACCTCCTACCACTTCAGTTCAGCTGGGGAACAAAAGCAATATACCAGAGCCCCAGCTCTTTACCTGGCACTGGATTTTCAGTTTTCCTCCTGGAAGCACAGCTCCCTGTGGAGCAGAACACAGCAAACCTCCCTGGACAGAAATTACACCTTTCAGACACAGAAAACAAAGCCATTTACTCTTTTGAGTGCATCTACCTTGCTACCTGTGTTTGGATCAGTAGGGCAGCCCTGGGTTGCATTTTGCAGTCCTCCTTAATGACCATGCTTTGATTCACATTACAGAGGGGTCTCTGAACACATGAATTTGGTTCTTTTTGTATGAAACTAAACTGGAAGGTGCAGTCCAGATGCCAATAGGTGTGCAGTTCACGGGACCAACTTCAACTTGTCTGAAGGAAGACATCCTCCAATGTACACTGCAAGGATGGAAGGTCCTCAGAACCAGCTGCTTTACAGATCTGCTCTCAAAGATCTTCAATACCTGCTAATGTGAACATAGCCTTTGTGGTGAACCTGCTTTGACCTCAGCAAAGTTTAAAATAATATAACAGAGCTTGATGATTCACTTCAAAAGAAAATGCTTCTGTGCTAAAAGCATAATTGGAACATTACTACCCAGAATAAATTAGTATACCAAAGTTAGGTGCAATTGAAAGGTGGTGGGAAGATGCTGCAACAGAAGTTACATTTCTCTGCTAGTTAGAACAGTCTTTGTCACAGCTTTTGTTTTAAATGGATGACAAATGAAGCAGACTCGAAGCACTGGATTTTTCAGAGATGTTCAGCAAGCTATCAACATCAAACATCAAAATAGATGGGCAGGTTTTGCAGAGAGCCCAGATCTGGAAACTGCTGGACACTGGGCTCTTTGGAGCATGAAGGTCCACTAGGTTTCTGAGTGTTTGGAAGTATTAGTAAAATATTGCGAAACATATCCTAGCCTGAGGACTTACCTAAACTTCTAGATGTCATTCCTAAATTTCCTTGTACCTACTCTTCTAAGATCAGCTTTTCTGAAGTAGTTTGCATGTTAGTACGCACAATGTATAGAGTAGTTGCATGTACAAACAGTAGTTAGTAGATCCTGGTCTGGATCTAGCCAGGACATTGATGGGAGCAGCACAGTATCTCCAAATGCAGAAGGGATTTTCCTAGACAAGACTGACCTTTTGTATTTTAGAAGTCAACAAATTTATAAATACGTCTTAGAGCCTACACATAACAAGTCCCTATTTTTATATCCTCATATTACATTTCTCTTAATTTCATATTAAATTTCCTTGCCTAATTAAATTTTTGTAATATTAAAAAGATTATTCCCTAGCAGAGCTCTCACTGTATCTCATTAGTCAGATAGCTCAAACTGATAATAAGACATTTGAAATGGCAACATCATGCTACTGTGGTGCTGGATTGTTTTATTTCTCTCCCCCAGTGGAAAAATGCCTTTTCAACATTAGAAATTTATGTTCATTTGTCTAGCCATAAAAATAAGAACTTTTTGAACCAAATCTAAAAATCAGTTTATTAAAAATTTGTCTCAGTTCTAATCCTTTCTTGTGAAGACATCTTGCACATCATTCATTCCAGACATCATAAATTAACAGGATAGATTTTCTATTTCACTCACTTCGCTCACAATAGTCCTTAGAACAATGGAGGCAAAACAGCTGTGTTGTTTTCTTCTTAGATGTCCAAGTGTGTATGATAGAATTAGATGGGATTGTTAGTTATGTATTGTAGGTATTTGTAAGCTGCTTTTCAACTCAGCGTCTAAATACTTAAGGGAAACAGATGTTTTTTCAAGTGTGTAGTTGTATCATCTGTTTGAAAAACATAAAGCTAAGTGCACGTAAGTGTTGGTTGGGGGGACATTCTGAAAATTAAAACCTTTTCATCTTAAAATAATCTAGAAAAAAACTGCCACCAAGATGGTGATATTTTAGAAGAGTGTTTATTGCCTACAGGAGTCAGTCAGCAAATAGGAAACATGTACAGCAACAGTTTTCTAATAAAATACATGCTCGCATGCACTTGTGCTGCTCATCATCACTATGACTACAGTGTTCCTCACAGTTCAGCGTCTTTCATTTCAATTGTAACTGAAATAAATCAGCGATGTGACAAATCCGTTTCTCTCCTAGTTTGTCAGAACCAGCGGCTCTGGTAAGCGCCCACGGCGGTGCTTCTTGCTGTGCCAGCCTTGCCATGGCCCCTGTATCAGCCAAGTGGTGAGGTCTGTCAAACCACCCGTCAAGGCAGTTTGACTTTCAGACTCTTCCCAACTCCAAAAACAGAGGCCTGCATGGCAGATGAGGTTTTCTTTTCCTTCCTGGCCCACCATCTGCCTTGCAGAGGGCGTTTTCAGACAGGCAATGGAGGATGTGGCTTTGACAGTTCTGGCTACTGCAGGTTCCCAGAAGGCAAATAATAGAAGTTGGATTTTGATCCTGCCTAGTGCTGTGCAGCGAAAGGAGAAGGACACCGAATGCACCTCTGAGACATATTTGTTGATTTGTCCTTTTTGGTTCTCTTGGTAGCAAGCCTGTTCTCTTCACATTTTTGAGTGTGTGAGTGGCACAAACGCAGCATATGGGTCTGGTCCTGGAAGAGGAAGTGGAGGCCAGGGTAAAAATACATCCCGGTGGGGTGGAAGCCTCATGTGTGATGAGGCTATGGAGTGCAGGTGCACTCTGGAGGTCAAATTAAAAGTACTTTGTTTCTTAGTGTGAGAATAGCTTAAATATTTTCTCCTCAGTTCCACTGACCATATTTGGCTCTGAGCTCATCCCAGCAGCAGTTATGCCAGCGGAGCTGTGATATTGTACAGCATAAGGAGACTTTAACAGCTCTTCCACCCAGGGATAGATTCTTGCTAAAAGTGGGTATGTGAAAAGTTTTCAAGCAATAGCTTCCTTATCCACAGCTGGTACAAACCGGTTGCGTATCTGGGGGTACTGGAAACAATACATCTAATAGATCTACCTGGAAAACATACTTTCCTGGATACTAAAATTTATTTGAAAGTAATGTAAGTAAGTAATACAGATGTTGCACATTTCAAACACATTTCTCAAGTAACAGAGATAAAACTAGACTTAAAAAATTGTGAGATATCCTCTTGCTCAATTTAAAACATTATGCTGAATAAACAGAAACATTTCTTATTCCAAGAATGGAGCCTCAAAAGCTGATCACATCCTATAATCATTGCTACTAATTCATTTAAATGTTCTTTTAAAAATGACTTATCTCAGTGATACTGGTCACTAATCAATGAGAGATTTAAAAAATGCTCCATAAAATTCAACTCAACTAATAAAAGCAAGGTTTTTCTCGTTTCCCCTCAGCCTCCATGTGAAAGTTCATTGTGTGCATATTCAAATTCAGAACATGGTTCAGAACCAGTTCTCTTTCCTTCAGTAGCAATCCTATTGTCAAGCTCTACACGACATTCAGAATCATGTTGTGCTATTCCAGAAGGAATATAAATATCCAGAGCTGTGTCAACAATAAGTCCACTAGAGATTATGCTACTAGGCATAGAAAGTGCTTTGGTAAAATGCGTCTTTTTTAGAACAATCTGCAGGTTTTGTGGCTCTGATGCAATTCCATTTCTCCCTTTGTAAAAGCAAAGAGTATAGCAAGTTCAGGGTCTTGTGAAGTAAAACCCCTTTCATCATCTGAAGCATCAATAGCATGCATGACCTGATGAAGAACAAAGGGATTAATGATATTCTGAAAGTTAACTATGACTCACGTTGGTATGCAGAACATCATGTCTTTTGAGCACAGAGGAAATAATCCAATCTGAATAACATTTCATTGCATCTCTTGGGGCTGCGCAACAGTCGTATAATTTCTCTCTACGTAAGATGTAGTGCATCTCACTTAATAGTTTTAGACAGTGCTTTCATACTGATTGATATATTTCAGCCAATTTAGCCTGCTCCCCACTTACAAGCAATTAGTGCCACTTCCCAACACATAACACATATCCTGGGGCAGGGAAAAGGACTTATTTGAACCTTACAAGCTTAAAAGCATCCTGTGATACAGACAAAAGTTCCACATTTCAAAATTGTGTGTAATTGATTCTGTGCTCCAATACCTACTGAATCTGCACCCTAATGCTGCCTGTATTTTCTACAGAAGAACCTCAGCCACTAAATATAGAGCAATGCTGCTTCAAGAGCATATGCAGATGCTGTTATGTTGAATGTGTTTACACCAGCCATGTCTCTCTCAAAAGGAAAGAGTAGTCCCCCATGCTCCAGGCAAGTGTTTGAGGAACCAGGATATGTGAGGAGACAACGGGGACTCCAGATATTCAGGCGGCTTGGTGATGAGGTTTCATCCCTACAACAGTCATCTGTGCCCAAGGCAAGTGTCAGAGCAGCCCAAAGAAGGAGAGCTCTGCAGGCTGCTGATGGCTGGGGAGACCTGGAGAGCGGCGCCTGGCCACCCAAACCCAGCAGAGCTGTCGCAGGAGTATCCCGCCATTCAGTCTTCACATAGAAAGTACTTTTAATCTGTCAGAAGCAGGTGGTCTTTGAGCAAATTAATGCTTGTGGCAATATATCCATCTAGAGGAAAAGGCATAAAATTTCTTGTGGAGAAGCTGAGATGGGACACACTGATGCATACAAACAAATCGTGTGATAACAGTAAATCAAGAAACCTGAGCTATCTGCAAAAGGTTATATTCATCTCTTGTCTTCCCAGGTAGAAATTTCACTATTGATATTAAGGGACTATTTATTATATCACTTTGTCAAAAAGATTAAAGCTGAATTCAGACCTTTATTACAGTTGTGTAATTGATTGATGGGAAATGCTTGGTGCAGCTAGCTTTGAAAAAAAAAATTGGGCAAGGCATTGCAAAATCATTCTAATTCACTACAAAACCACTATCACGCATCGGCCAAAAGTGTCATATTTCCAAGTGTACCCTCATCAAGGTGCACCAGCTGTCACTCATCAGATGGTGTACCAGCTCACCCAATGTGTACGGAGATAACACTGGACACCCGGACAGTGTGGGCTTCCTTAACAAATAGGTCTTACTCTTATCATGAAAACTTCCAGCAGACAGACAGAAACACTTGGAGCAAGATAGCTGGTGCCCCGGACAGTCTAAATCCCTAATAGTCTCATATTTCTGGGCACAAATGTAATCATATTAGACAAGTTCCTATAGAAATTTATTCATTTGGCTTTATTATCCACCAAAGGAGATTTCACAAGATTCTGGAAATCCAATAAACCTCCCATTTATAAGTCGTGGCTTGCAAATACTTAGAGATGTGCTCCACTGGAAAAAGCATATTACTATGTTAATGGACACACACTGGGCTTCAGCGAGAATTTGGAAGTTCTTTCTGAATTTTTGTGGAGAAACAAGATAAGAATATATTATTATTTAAGAATGTCATTATTCTAGACCCTAATCTCTCATTAACTGGAACGTGCATTAGGTTAGAGTTGGCACCTTGCCTAATTCTTTTTTTATATGCCACAGTCACTGTGCATGTTAGAAAAATACACAATTTCTGTTTCTCCTTCTAGACAGTTATTTTTTTTGAAGTATATAGTTACATATTAACATAATGATAATATAATTGCTTTTGTACTTATAAGCATTATATATAATGTGAGTCAAGAACAATGTAATCTGACTCTTCTGTGTAAACATCATTCAAATAACTAAGAAAATGGGGTTTGGACAGTTTGGTAATGACACCAGCATGAGAAATACAGCTATTGATAACAATGCATATGGCTATGCTTGACAAGGCCAACTCTATAATGATAGAATTCAATGTACAGCCTCATGGAATTGGTTAATAAACTTCAAAAAGTTATGCAAAACTAGACTATGAGAGCAGCAAAAGGCTGGAGAAAATTAGACTGGGAAATGCAATGCAATATAGCAATAAAGAGAAGCTTATGCAACTCTGAATTACACACTGTCACAGTGCAGGGAAGTAACAGTCTCTTTCTCTATGTCTTTAGTGGGCTGACAAGCTGTATGCTGCATCCACATGCGTGGTTCTGCAACAAAAATTAAAACAAAATAAAACTGAAATTACAGAGCCCCTTGACAAAAACGTTTGAGAATATTTTACTACGTAATTTACTACTAAAACCAGTCACTGGAGACAATTAAATGCAGCATAAAATATGTCATTCTTTAATCTGCTTTTACATTTTGATTAAGAATTGCAGATAGCGATGTGAAGGGTATTCTCAAAGCAAGGGACATAATTGGCAAGATCCCTAGTACTCATTGACTGAAGATTACACTTAAAGCAAACTGAATACCCATCTGATTCAGAATACAGAGAGCTGTCCAGGCGGTACAGCTCAAGATCAGTGAAATATACTGTATTTTTGCCTTTGAGGCTGTCAAAAGTTAAAGGCAGGATTAAAAATTCAGCATTATTTTTTTGGATGCAGTGGAAGAACTGCAGAACTGAATAAGGTGCGACCTTCCTGGCACACCTAGGCACATGCAGGTTACTACGTTGTGATTTAGCTGTGTTCTAGATATGATTAACTGGGGTCCACGCTAAAAAATAATTGAAATAGTCCAACCAATAAGTGATGAAAGCATTTATCAGCATCTGGAAATCACTTTTACTGATCAGCAGTTAGTGTCTGGCAGTATTTGAGTACGAGAAAGTTGTCAACAAACTAGAAAATGGTAACAAAATGATTAATGCACTGAAGAACTGATTAATGAGGAAAGATTAAAAGACACAGATATGTGAAGGTGCTAAATGACAGCTCTTATTTTATTATATAAGCCAAGAAAGAACAATGGCTTGGAATAGATGAGTGAGAAGCAAGAATACATGTGCGACAACGCGAGATGGGCACACCAAAAGGGCAAACATACTTGTGCCAGCCCTGAGAACATTTTGCAGCTTCCACTACTGTTCTGCCACCACTCCAAACAAAAGTCAATAGAAGGTGTTAGTGTTGGGAGGAACCAAAATGGGATGGAGAAGCATGCATTTGAAACTGTGTTTTGAAAAGCAAGGATTTTGTTTTCCAGTCGCTACAGAATCCGTTGTGTCCTGTGGCTGTCTTGGTGTCCCAGTTTTCCCAGTAGCAAAATGGGCTCAGCAGTATTTTTTGATTCATGGGGACATTGTGACAAGGACTTCAATATGGGCCAGTAGGCTAGTGTGGGACAAGTTCATGATTACATTAGTGGAGAAATGAACTAAGAGTGTCACTATGAAGACACAAGAAGAAATTTATCTCTAGCCTGGTTCTTCAGAATCAACTTGTTGACCCAAATGGGTTTTTGGTTGTGTCTTTCCACTGAATAAAGATCTGCTGGGAGAGGAGAAGCAAAACAACCGCAAGAAGAGAAACAGGTCTGGCACCATGCTGAATGGGGAAGTGAAAAGAAGAAAATTAGGGAAGGAAAAAAATGTAGGTAAACATCTGAAAAATTAGAGATTGAAAGAAAAACAGAGAAACAGAAGAACTATAGGAGTGAGATACAAGATGCAAGACAAGAGTGTCATAGCAAAACAAGGGACAGAGATCTCAGCTTCCCAAGAACAACTACCCTGAAAAAGTTGCTGCCTCAAAAACTGGTTAGGCATTGAGGACAGCTTTATATGCTGGAAAAGGACACTGCTGCAGAGGGCCACAGGGTGCTGGAGGGTCAGTAAAATGGCCACTGCCCCATTGCCCATGTTGCTTGCCCTAGAGCCATGATCAAGTTATACCGGGGGGGAGCAGGCACAAGCCGTAGTCAGCCTGCTCTTTCCCACCTCCCAGGAGCAGCAGCATCAAGCCCAGCTTTCCTGAGCTCTTGCCCTTGCTCTGCCCTCATTACTGTGCCAGACGTTTCAGTTTGGCCTCAACTGTCTTTTTTTTCCTGGCTTTGAGCAGTGTTAAAGACTTGAATCACTTGATCAAGCTTCTGGACCAAATTTAAACATGTGAAACTTTAACAGAGAGCAAGTTTTGATCTGAGACTGGTGCCACATATTTAGTCCTAGACTGAAAGGCGCAAGTACTGTGCTAAA
>NW_010114028.1:44545-48569 GCF_000699245.1 Pterocles gutturalis
AAAGAGCCTTCCAGACAAGAAAACTTCTCCAAAATTATGTTTGCATGGCAGGTGGTGAGTGCGGCAAGAGAAACCTGTGCAGAGTCTGCTGGATAGGCTCCCAAGTCCTATATAGTGACCTAGCTCTAAGTCCTGGGCCACACATTTGTCTGCTGAAGCACTCAGGAATAACACAGAAGTAATTCTGTGGCACTGAAAAATAATTTTAATGTCAGTTAATTAAATACAAAATTTAATAGCTAATGAACTATGTATGAAATGAAACGACATAGCCAGTACCACCTGGTCCTTTCTTGACTGTTTTGTTTATTCACTTATTTTACATTATCAGAATATGGTGGGACTGTATACTGAAGATTCTTATTTGTATTATCCAAGTTGTGAATGCTGAAACTAGTGGGCTTAGGTAGGTGTCAGTTGAGATTTTGGACACAGAAGATGAGTAGAAGAAACTAGGGACAGATAAATGACTTCAACTATTGGATAAACTGAGTATTTCTGATAAAGTAACAAAAGTGAAATAATTTATATAAGAGGAGTCTTGAGGCCTTTGTTGAGGCTGTTTCTAGATTTGGTTAGACAACAAGGTCTTTGATTTAGGACAAGAGGCAATGGGCACACACCGAAACACAGGAGGTTCCCCCTGAACATCAGGAAACACTTTTTAACTGTGAGGGTGACTGAGCACTGGCACAGGTTGCCCAGAGAGGTTGTGAAGTCTCCCTCCTTGGAAATATTCAAAAGCCATCAGGACATGGTCCTGGGCAACTGGCTGTAGGTGTCCCTGCTTGTGCAGGGGGTTTGGACCAGATGACCTCCAGAGGTCCCTTCACATCAACCTTTCTGTTATTCTTTGATTCTGTGAACACTGTTCCAGTTTATACTCGTCACATTTTTTTTATGTCTTTTTCACTGCTACAGGAGTTGGAAATGTTTTTGAGTTAAGAATGAAAGTTGAGATTAATAGGTACAATTCTCTGGCAAAATACCTGGCAAAGGCGGAATTCTGCTGCCTGATGCCTAGGGGAACAGGGGGCTCCAAACAACAGTTTAATGGTTTCATAAGTTACAGATCTCGCTTCTCCATTTTGTTCTCTAAACAAACATACTCTAAAACAAAACAATGCTTTCACAATTAAGTGTATCTGTATTGTATTCACATCTCTGGCAGATGAAATCACTCTCACCAGTCTGGCAGCTTCTCTCTGCTCTTGCATTATTCCCTGCTTCCCTTTGGATTCCCTGCATCCTCCTTCCTACAATTACTTGAGAAAAATAAGGGAGGGCAGAAGTTGTGTGTGCACCTGCAGCAGACTGAAAAACTGCTCTTGGTGTTCAAGAGCTCACTGAGGGTGACAGTTTTCAACAATCTGTAGAGCTTCCCGCTTTCACAGGAGAGAAGCTGGAGGTGAGCCGAAGTGAAATTATTTTATAATTGCAATAAAATCACATTTACTTGCCAAAGATGGAAGGTACCAAATGTGACAGAGTTTAGCATGATCTCAAAGACATACCAGATCTGTCATTCCATTGGTGTGGCATTCCCTCTGCCTGTAACAATTTGTGTCGCAGTAGCAGCTTGTTCAAATTCTTCCAGAGTTCCTTTGCTTCGCTTCTTTAGCTGGCAGATAGGGTTTTTTTTAATACATATATCAGAGAACAGAATAAGAATGAATACCCGGCTGGCATAGTGTGAATTTGCCAATCAAGCATGACTGTATCACTCACTTAAGATGAGCTAGAGATGCATCCAGGCAGATAGCACAACTCAGATGTGGCTTTTCTATCTAAAAATGGCGTGTCATCCATCTCAGGAGTCAAAAAATAACAACAACAAAAACCCCAAAGCCAAAGCCCATGAGATTTACTTACAGTCTAGCTGGATTTGTTAAAAGCTTTCATATGATGCTGCACAGGGATTTCCTAGTTAAGCTGAAAGAGATGGGGAACTGAAACAAAGCTGATTCAGTTGGAAACTCACCACAAATGACAACACACTGCCCTAGAGTGTTTAAACTGGGAGAAGTTGCTACTACTGTTTCTTAAAGTTTATTCTGGGACCAATAGCTCATATTTGTGTGTATTTTCATTATTGTGAAGGTGGGAGTGCCCTGGACACAAAGAACTGGACAGGACTGTCAACAGAAAGGAGGTTCAGAATATCCTAGAGATGACTATATAATCTTGAGGACTGGAATAAGAGAAATGAGAGGAAATTCAATAATGGAAACGATAAAGTTATGCACTTAGACATTTACGAAAAACATTTTTATTGTGGACTGTAAACGACAGACAAATAGAAGGAGTTGCCTTTATTAGTCACTCACAGCATGACCCCAAACCATCAGTGAGATTTGGTCATATAAAAAGCAAATTGGCTGTACGAGAAAAGGTCATTTTGGAAAAAAACAGGAGAGACTACCTCCATTGCAAAGACAGCAATTCTTTGTGAAACACTGCTGCACGTTCCATGTCAGCTATGATGAAGAAAGCTGAATTCAAATATCCAGTGCAGAAAAACTTGACTTACAGAGGCTCTGTGTTACAGGAGGAGACTAACAAAACTTATTGATAGGCTAAACGAGTTGAGAGTGGCTATGACTACTGCCTATAAATATATTATAGGTTTGAATGCAAGGGAACAAGAAACGCCTAACTGAAACAGTGTACCGCACAAGGACAAGTGGGTGTGAGCTGGTCTTGAATACATTCAGGCTGGGTGTCAGAAGGAGCCTTCTGACGTAGAGATGAGGACAGTTCTGCTCCAGCCCTCTAGCAAGAAGTGCAGGAAAATACTATATTTAATGTACGATGGATCTCATTGTGTTTGTGGAAAGGGTTATATGAGTATTTGCTCCTACAACAGCAAAGTCCTAACTTCAAAACACAAGATCTGTGCTAGTCCCATGGCCTACAGATTCAAACCTGCTTAGCAGACTGGATTGCAATACGCAGATTTGAGCAAGCTTTAAACAACCAGGCCAATGTACCTTGGAAGCTGAGTTACAGCAGAACAGGCTCCCTGCGAGTTAATGTACCTCACCTTACTGAGGAGCAGAGGTCTTCTGACATCTAGCATCACTGATAGCAAAAGGAACAAGTAACTAAAGAAGAACACTTACTTGGCAGAGGCACTTGGTATTGAACTCCATGTGCCGAAAGGAAATTGCTCACACAATCTTGGTAACACAGGACTTATCTCTTCATCGCTGTATTTAAAAAGACAACAATCTGACTTTATGTGTCTGACCACTGTGCCTACCCAAAGCTTACTGCTGAATTTATGGCTTTATTCTTGAATGCTCTGGTTATCAAACTACCTGAAGGTCTCCTCACACAAGTGCTATACCTCAGAGCAAGCTGGTGGCGTGCAGCAGCAGAGAGACCAAGGCAAGGGGCAGTTCTTGATCCTGAAGAAGAAATGATTTGTACAGTGGATTAAAAAAACTTGCACAAAATGTGACAACTGAGGAAAAATTCTTGTTGAATGTAAAGCATTGTCCTGTGTTTTCCCTATGTAAACATGATAACAGTGCTGTCAATTTACACAAAGCTTTCAGCCACACAGCAAGGTGATGAGGGTCTGCACTCAAGATATGTGCCTGGCACCCTGTACCTGTGCAGCACTTCTGACCTTCTGGAGCATCTCCATGTAACGGACGGGGAAAACCCTAGCTAAAAGCACTGTCACAAAAGTCACTACCTTCACCGTAAATGTATTTATTTACTTGGATCGGTACAAAAGCTCCCACCATATGTGCTGCGCTTCCGCTCAGTAAAAATTTTAACACAACCGTTACAATTAATCAGTAGCAGAGATGGTCTCTCTTGACTTTCGTCCCCATCCCCACTCACGCCAGTTTATCAGTGAATAATAAACCATCTCGTGGGATGACAGACGGCGTGCCAGCGGCACTCCTTCCTCGCCGCCCCTTGGGACCCGCTCTGCTTTCATTCACCCACCGGTACAATCCCCGCACGCCTGTCGGCGGCACCCACCACCGGCCCGGCCCGCCCCGGCCCC
>NW_010114029.1:0-203 GCF_000699245.1 Pterocles gutturalis
TGTGAGTGTGTGTGCACGCGTGTGAGTGTGCACGAGTGTGCGTGAGTGCGTGTGCACGCGTGAGTCTGTGTGTGAGCGTGCACGGGGCATGTGTGTGCGCACATGTGGGTGTACACGTATGCGTGCACGTGTGCATGTGCAAGTGTGTGTGTTTTCATGTGTGCGTGTGTGTGAGAGTGCGCGCGTGTGTGCGCGCGAGTGCG
>NW_010114029.1:721-926 GCF_000699245.1 Pterocles gutturalis
CGGGCGGTTGTCCCGGTTGGTCCCCTGTGTCTGCTCCAGCTGCAGCTGCATTTGGGGTCTGGGACCCCCTCCCCAGGGGTGCTACTGTGCTGGGGTGAGCGGGGCTGAGGTTTGGATCCTGTGGGGCTGGGGATGGCTGGGGAGGGGTCACACACCCTTGAGCCAGGACCCCCCAGTTCCTGCACCCCGGGGTGCAGAAGCGCCT
>NW_010114030.1:0-527 GCF_000699245.1 Pterocles gutturalis
CAATACAGTAACAGTGCTGTGTGTGACAACAGAGTGACAATGCTGTGTGCCACAGCACAGTGACAATGCTGCTTGTGACGATACAGTGACAAAGCTGCAGGAATGAGCTGGATCCAGAGCTGGGAGACAGCCCAGCCCCAGGTTCTCACCCTCCCAGCCTTGTCCATGTTGTAACACAACCCCGTTCGCCCACCCTCCCCTGTCCCAGAGGGAAATTGGAGATGTGAGCGGCCAGGCCAGGGGGGCAGTGGCATTCTCAGAGCAAGGAGGGGAGCCATCCACCCCTAGCAGGACAATAAGGGTGGAAGACCAAGACACCCAGGTTGTACCAGATCCCGACAAGGGAAATGCAGGCTTGGGAGCAGGGCTGAGGCTTGGAAGATGGATGCTTGGAGATGCACAAGGCTGAGGTAAAGCAGGCAGGCGCCGGTGGCCAGAGCAGGCTTGGGCTGGGAGATGGGGTGGGGACAGGAATAAGGAACAACACATGCGAGCTGATGCTGAGAGCAGTTTCCCCGAGATCCAAG
>NW_010114031.1:0-285 GCF_000699245.1 Pterocles gutturalis
GCAAGTGGTGTTCTGTTCTATACCTTCTGGGGAGGTGCAGGACATGGGGTGGGCTAGGAAAACACAAGTAATGAATAATTGGCTGAGAGACTGGTGACAAGACAGAAACTTTGGGTTCTTTGGCCATGGAGCGGTTTACTCTGCCCCTGGCCTGTTTCGAGGGATGGAACTCATCTTTCTCATAGGGGGAAACGAATCCTAGCACAGGAGCTAGCAGGGCTCATTGAGAGAGAGAGCTTTAAACTAGATTCGAAGGGGGATGGGGCTGTAACTGGGCTTGGACCA
>NW_010114032.1:0-2211 GCF_000699245.1 Pterocles gutturalis
CAACAAAAAAGAGAGGGGGAGAATTTAAAAAGAGAAGAAGCAGCACCAGCAGCAGGGAGAATATAAGCTCAGCAACTCTCCAGGTTCGCTTCCTTATTATTACTATCCAGGGGTAATTTTTCATCTCTGCTAGCTAATCTTTGTTCCTTGTGAAGATAATGAATAGCCCAATCCTTATCTCCTGGGCTCCTGGAGGCTGCTGGAGAATGGGGTTGAACAGGGTTGAAAATTGGTTCCAAAGTGCTGCTGAATAAATGGTGTTCCTTATCTCTCGCTTCCAGATTATCGGAACCCTTTCAAAACTCACACAACAAATACAGCCACCGCATCTAATGCATCATTTACCAGAGCAGATCTCCGCGTTTGATCGGCAGATAGGCAAAATCTATGTATTCCTTGCGTTACTTAGTATGCATGGACGCGGGGCTGCTGTGCATGGGGGTGCCCCTGGCCGGGCTTGGGACACCCCTGGGGCTCTCGGCACACTCAGGTCTTTGCTGTGGACTCTGTGAGGTGAGGAGAGTGTCCCCTGCCTGTCAGGGACCTGGGGGAGCAGGGTGGGACAGCAACCCACTTTGCAAGGTGCTGTCACCCGGCACACTTGGAAATTTGTGGTTTCTCTGCCGGGGAGCTGGCAGATCTGCAGGGAGAGGAGAAGAGGTGCAAGCATCGTCCTGGGCACACCAGGGCCCAGTTCACACACAGTCCTACGCTCACAGTCACGGTCACCGGCACCCACGAGCAGTCACTGTTCCCGGGGTGCTGAGCCCCGGGTGTGTGGCAGCTCCCTGTCTCCCTCAGGAAGCTACATTTGGGCTCAGCTGTGCCCTAGTCCTGCCCCAGTCTTACATTGTCTCATGGCCCAGCTGGACCAGTAAAACCTCCTGGTGCCCCCCCAGCTTGTCCCCCTGAAATCCTGGCAGCCCAGCCGTGGAGCTTCCAGCCCTCCCTGTCAGTACTGGCAGCTGGGGCAGCCCAAGTTTGGGGAGCAACTGGTGATCCTGGGGGAGAAAAATAAAGAAATGAACAGCACAGAAAGGGAGTCCTCCTTCCCTCCTGAGTTAGTGTGAAATCTGTCCCTTCCAGCTCAGGGTACTATCAGGCTCTTTCTTTCTTTTTTTCCTTTTCCTTTTCTTCCTCTTCTTCCTTTCCTGTCTTTCTTTTTTTTTTTTTCTTCCTTTTGTCTTTTTTCTTTCTTTCTTTCTTTCTTTCCTTATGTCTTTCCTTCTTTCTTTCCTTCTTTCTTTCTTTCCTCTCTCTCTCTTCCCCCACTAGGTTTTCTTGTTACTTATTCTCTAATTTTTTATTTTCCCCTAAAAAAACATCTGCATAACAGTAAACATCTCCCAGCCCACCTGTGCAGCCCCCCAGCTCCAGAGCAGGAGATTCCCCAGCCCAAAGCCAGGGACAGATGTCCCCTCAGCCCTCACACCCTTCTTTCCCTGGCAGCACCTGAGCCAGTGCCCAGGTACCAAATGAGGTGACGTTTTATTTTGCTGCACCACAGCACACCGCTACATCCCCAGCGCTGCGCTAGACCCCCAGCCCAGGGGGCCAGCAGGTTCTGAGCTGGGGACAAGACAATCCCCAGTGTCCCAGTCCCCTTTGCCTGTCTGGCAAAGCTCATCCCTCCCCTGCCTGGAAAGGGAGAGAAACTTCCATGGGAAGTTGCGGACAAGCAGCAGCCCCTGCCCATGCTCAGGAGTTTTGCAAATGTTCAATTTGTACTAATTTTTTTATGGCTGTATTCGCAGTTGTTCCCTGTAAAAAATGGACCTGTGTTAGTTTATTAATAACCTAAACATTACGTATTAAAGACCTATGAGTGACACAAGATGACAAAAAGCTGTATTTTTCCAATATACACAAGCACACATTTAATAACCTTCTATTGCATCTCGGCTAGGCCTTCTCTCTGATGGTTCCCATGGCAACCGAGATAAAAAAGCAGCCATTTTCCATATCTCTATGAAAGTCTATTATATTGCAGGATTAGTTCATCTTCTGCTAAGGTCAAACACAAAGTCATACAACCTGAAATATTTAGAATCCATGTACATTCATTTTTTTATATGCCCTTTCATTTTCCACAAAAGACTGGGCTCCTCTGAGGTTTTATTCCTCAGAAAATGCTAAGCAAAGCAATAAAAAAATCATGATTAGCAGCTGATGAAAAGTTCAATTGTTTTTTTTTTCCTCAGGTTTTTTTTC
>NW_010114033.1:0-983 GCF_000699245.1 Pterocles gutturalis
ACTTGATCTCGCGGATGAAATCCTCGGGGTCCTGCTGCCGGCGGAGGTAGTGGCCCAGCACCTGGGGAGGGGGGACACAGCGTCAGCCGGGGGCCGGATCCTGACCACGATGCAGTGGGATGAGGGTCCCCCATCCCAGCACGGCACAAAGGGGGAATGGGGAAACTGAGGCACGGTGTCTGCCCAAAAAGGGGGAATGGGGAAACTGAGGCATGGTGTTTGCTCCCGCTTGGCAGCGGGGAGGTGGCCGGGGCGCTCACCGCGATGGCGTAGCGGGGGACGTTGCGCTTCTCGCACTCCTCCAGCGCCTCGGGCAGCTCCTCGCCGTCGTGGGACTCACCATCCGTCACCACGATCATCAGACGGGTGGCGTCCGCCCGCCCGCCCTGCTCGGGGCTGAAGGCTTCCGTGCTGCCGGGAAGGACAGGCGGCATGAGGCTGAGCCCGACCCCAATCCCAGTCCCAATCCTGAGCCCAACCCTGATCCTGACCCCGATTCCGACCCCAATCCCAACCCTTATCCCAATCCTGATCCCAGTCCCCATCCCAACCCCAGTCTTGATCCCATTCCCAATTCCAACCCTGTCCCCAGTCCCAACCTTGATCCCAACCCCAATCACAATCTCGATCCCTGTCCCAATCCCAGTCCCAATTCCAACTCCAATCCCAGTCCTGACCCCAACCTCATCTCAACCCCTGTCCTGATCCCAGTCCTAATCCCAATCCCAATCCTTATCCCAATCACAATCCCAACCCTGACCCCAACCCCAATGTTGACCTCTGTCCCAATCCCAGTCCCAATCCCAACCCCAGTCCTGACCCTGTCCCCAATCCCAACCCCAATCCTGATCTCAATCCCAACCCCAATCCCAATCCCAATCCGAACCCCAATCCCAACCCCGATCCCGCCGGCGCGGCCCCACCAGGCGGTGCGGATGGCGAGGGCGGTGCGCGTCTCCCTGCCCTCCTGCCGGCTGATGTTC
>NW_010114034.1:0-1923 GCF_000699245.1 Pterocles gutturalis
TACTCAAAAAGCTATGGGGCAGCTTTGGGAGAGCTATGGGGCAGCTGGTATGGATCCCAGTACCCCTACTGGTCTGTACTGGTCCCTACTGGTCCGTACTGGTCCGTACTGGTCTATACTGGTCTTACTCAAAAAGCTATGGGGTAGCTATGGGGCAGCTATGGGGCAGCTGGTACGGGTCCCAGTACCCCTACTGGTCCATACTCATCTGTACTGGTCCATACTCATCTGTACTGGTCCATACTGGTCCATACTGGTCCGTACTGGTCTACACTGGTCTATACTGGTCTTACTCAAAAAGCTATGGGGTAGCTATGGGGCAGCTATGGGGCAGCTGGTATGGGTCCCAGTACCCCTACTGGTCTGTACTTCTCCATACTGGTCCATACTGGTCCATACTGGTCTATACTGGTTAGATACTAATTTTTTCCTTTTTTTTTCCTTTTTTTCCCCGCAGCCACCTCCCGCGCCCCCTCCCTGTACCCGCTGGTCTCCTGCTCCTCTCCCAGCGCCCAGACCCTCTACGCGGTGGGCTGCGTGGCCGTGGACTTCCTCCCCGACGCCGTCACCTTCTCCTGGCGCGACATCACCAACGGCAGCGTCACCCAGGGGGTGCGACATTTCCCGTCCCTCCTCCGGCAAAATTCCGGCACTTTCCTGGCTTCCAGCGGCCTCACCCTGCCCCTGCAGGAGGGGAAATCGAGGCAGCCCTTCACCTGCGCCGCCCGCCACCCCAGCGGGACCCGCTGGGTCCTCGTCAGAAACCCAAGTGAGTCCCGAAATTGGCCCCAAAAGCTCCGGAAAATGTCCCAAAATCATCCCCAAAAATGTCCAAAAATTGGCTTGAAGATGTCCAAAAAGGTCCCCAAAATTCTCCCCAAATTGGACCAAAAATTGGCCCCAAAATTGGCCCCAAAATTGGCCCCAAAAATTGGCCCCATAAATTGCCCCAAAAATGTCCCCCAAAATTGGTCCCAAAAGTTGTCCCAAAATTGGCCCCAAAATGGTCCCAAAAATGGTCCCAAAAATTGGCCCCAAAATTTTCCCAATAAAAAGTCCCAAAAATTGGCCCCAAAAATTGGCCCCAAAAATTGGTCCCCAAAATTGTCCCAAAATGTCTCTAAAAAGTCCCCAGAAATGGTCCCAGAAATGGTCCCAAAATTGACCCAAAATTGGACCCAAAATTCTCCCAAAAATTGTCCTTGAAATTGGCCCAAAATTGGCCCCAAATTGGCAAAAAATTGGCCTAAAGATGTCCAAAAAATGCCCAAAAAAGTTCCCCAAAATTCTTCCCAATTTGTCCCCAAAATAATTCCCAAAAAGTTCCAAAAATTGGTCCCAAAAATTGTCCCAAAAATTTCCCCAAAAAAGTCACAAAAAATGTCCTAAAATTGGCCCCAAATTGGTCGAAAAATTGGCCCCAAAAATTGGCCCCAAAATGGTCCCAAAAATTGTCCCAAAATTGGTCCCAAAAATTGTCCCAAAATTTTCCCCAAAAAAGTCCTAAAAATTGTCCTAAAATTGGCCCCAAAAATTGGCCCAAAATTGTCCCAAAATTGTCCCAAAAATTGGCCCAAAATTGTCCCAAAAAACTGTCCTGAAATTTTCCCCCAAAATTGTTCCCAAAAATTGTTCCAAAATTCCCCCAAATTGTCCCAAAAAATCTTAAAAATTGTCCCAAATTGTCCCAAAATTCCCCCAAAATTTTAAAAAATTGTCCCAAATTGTCCCAAAATTCCCCCAAAATTGTCCCAAAATTCCTCAAATTGTCTCAAAATTCTTTAAAATTGTCCCAAATTATCCCCAAATTTCCCCCCAAATTCCCCCAAATTGTCCCAAAATTCCCCCAAATTGTCTCAAAATTTTAAAAAAATGTCCCAAATTGTCCCAAAATTCCCCCCAAATTCCCCCAAATTGTCCCAA
>NW_010114035.1:0-30853 GCF_000699245.1 Pterocles gutturalis
CCGGGTGCTCTGCTGGGGGTTATTTTTTTCTTCTGGTGCCGGAATGTCTTTTATCGCCTGGGTCAGCCTAGGGTGTGCGGCGTGCCCTGCACGAGTGTTCGTGCAGGTGTGTGCAGTGCCGGTGTGTGTGTGTGTGTGTGTGTGTGCAGCGCCAGTGTGTGTGTGTGTATGTGTGTGTGCAGTGCCGGTGTATGTGTGTGTGCAGTGCCGGTGTGTGTGTGTGTGTGCAGCACCGGTGTGTGTGTACAGCGCCGATGCGGGACCGCGCGGTGCTGCCGGGCCGGTCCCAGCACCGGGAGGGTGCGCGCTCGGTGCTCCATGCAGCTCCTGCGAAACTCATTGAAAACCGCAGCGCAGTGCTCGTGTGCCCAGGTAAGTTGTCTTCAGCGGAGAGCAGCGCACCCGTTTGCTGGAATAATTCCCTTAGCCACCGATCTGTCTTTGAGGAGCCCTGAGACGGCGGGTGAACTGCCAGTGTTGCTCCCCCTGAACACTGACCCTTTCCTAGATTGAGCACTCCTTCACTGAGATCAAAGCAGGAACTACTGTCTGAGTGGGGGAAGAGCTGTTTTCTTCTCATGGTTCCATTTCCTGGGAAAATGTTTTTATTTAATTTGAAATAGCAAATATTTCTTCACAGAAAATGGCTATTGTTGCTTGAGCTACTTTCAAATACATTTTGTATTGTACATTTGGAAGTATTAAATGGTATATTTTTAGGTAATCTCCAGGAAACCATGCTGTAGAAAATATATTATAGTTTTTGGTTTTGTTTTGTTTTTTAGGCTACATTTCTTGGTCTCTTTACCATGCACTGCCACCGATGATCTATTACTTCCCCCTTCAGACACTGGCACTCACGGGTCTAGAAGCTTTTGCTGTTGCCTTCTTTTCTCCAGTATTCTTGATAATTGGCCCTTTTTGGAGGCTGTTTAACAATAAGTACGTCCTAGCTGTTCTGAGACTGACTATGGTTGGTAAGTATGTACTGTAGTGAGTTACAAATTCCATCTTGGTATCAAGGCATAAGAATAAACCTTCCAAATTGCCTTAAAATTCAGATGATTCTCAAAAGAGACAAGAATAAGAAGTTCTTGCTCTCCCAGACTCACACTTTTCTTTTTGTGTCAAGCTTCTAGATATGGCCAAAGGCATATTGTTTGCATCCATTGTGTAGGTTTTCAGACCAGTCCGGCATAATTCAAGACAAATCTAATTTTATTTTTATTTCTACAAGCTTTTAAATTCATACAAGTCATGCCCAATAGGAAAAAAAGTTTTCAATATTGCACGGAGATCGGCAGAGCATGTGTCTTTTGTATAGCAGTTCTGTGTCTCTGACAATGGGTAGGGAAGAAATGTTATTATTTTATAATAGCTTGGGGCTATTATAAAAATAATCTGCTGTGAGTGAAATGTTCTTTTTAGTAGACTTACTTTCTGAAGCAAGGTTTGTTTGTTTGTTTTTTTTGTTAAAGAATATGGGGTTTTTTCTTTGCTAAATGTGAGGTCTTTTCCAACCTTAATGATTCTATGATTCTATATGCCTGTAGCATATTGATGGGATTATAGGCTCATCCTGAGCGTGAGATGACTCTCATATTGTCAGCTGCACAGGAAGAAAATTTGATCTTATATTAAAGATAAAACTGCCTCACTGCCTGTCCCACATGCTCTTCCCTAAACTGAGATTTGCTGAGATCCCCTGTTTGGTCTTCAGCTGACTGATGGAAGTCTTAGCTCATGTTGATTTTTTCTGAAAATTTGCTGGGGGAAGGTTTGGCAGCTACAGCCACGTTCAGAAGCAAGTTATTGCTAATGAGTTTGCAATACCTGGGTGAACTCCCAGGAGACAAAGGTCTTCATCCTGCGTATAGGAAAAATGCTGCTGCTAACTGTTGTCTTTCAGAAGCAGCAATTTCTGGCTTCTCTTTCATAAGCAGCATTTCCTGGCTCTTCATTTATCAATATAAGATGATAATCAGAGAATCACTTTCCGTATAATTTCATCCTTTTACTGGTAGAAGACAAAACAGGATCATCTTATTTACTTTCTCTGCATGACTTCAGTTTTAAAAAGAATCCTTGTTCATTATCTCTAAAAAGATATTAGAACTGAACACAGCTCATTAGTTTCATCAGTTTAGATGAAGCATGGTTTTACAGTGTTCTTTTTTTTCCTACTCTTTCTGTCATATCCATCCTAATACTTTTTTGTTGTTGTTTTTTAATAAGCTTTTCAGTGAGCAGAGTCTTCCACTTTTCTGCACCAGTGCTCAGTGCTAATTTAGAAGGTAGTAAAGAATGTAAGCATTTCAAATGGCAGCCTGCATTCCTTCAGATATCACACTAACACAAAATTTATTTAAGATTAGTCCTTCAGATCATCTTGCTATGTTTACTAGTTCACTTTGCCAAAAGAGAATTGCTTAAATCTGTGTAATTTTTGTTCTGCTAAGTAAAGAGCAGTGACAGGCCTATAACAGTGTGTAAAGTCTGTTGTTTTATGCCTGTTTCTTCACGTGAATCACAAGCTCCTGAAGATATTAACTACAAACAAAAAGCTAGCACCTTCAGTAGTAATCTGGGAAAAGGATATGTTAATGGAGGTGGTCATAGAAGGACTCCAGAGCACGGAGAGACTAAAGCTGTATGCATCTTCACTTTTGGGCTAACCTGAGCATTGCAGTATGCAGATATGACCTCCCCTTCTTTCCTGCCTGAACAGGAACTGTTCACATGGTGACCATATCCCCCTGCTGTTTCCATGTCCCAAATGCTCCTAATACTGTCTGGCCCCTGGCAAGTCCACACCATATTATCTCCCAGCTATAATGTACTTACTCTGATTCCCCTTACCTGTTGCTCCACAGTGAATTTGGGGAAGATGTAAGAGCATGTTCCTCACCCTCTTTGTCTCCAGCAAAGAGTGTATCAGCCAGTGGTAACTCTCACTCTTTTCTTGCCTCCCTACTGCAGGTTCTCAAACCACTTTAAGTTATCTAGATGCCCTTGCATAGGCAGCACTGGGCTTTAGGACTTTCCATATATATCTTGTTACTTGGTTCTCATCACTTCATTGTCTTTTAAATTATTTCTGTCCTGTCATACTGTGCTGCTGTTTCTCCTGTTCCTCAGTTCTTCCTGCTTTCTTTCCTTCTTCATACCTGACACTTCTTCCTTCTTTCTCTTTTTGATCATTTTCCTGTCTCAGACCCCTGGGGCTTGTTGAACAAAATCGGGTGGAACAATCTACCCCATGCATCTTTTACTCTGAGCAAAATGAGAAAATAGACAGTTGGAGGATTCCTAGCATGCATTGCCAGCATCACCAGCTCCGTTTCTGGCCTTCCTTGCTTAATGTCTCTTCAAGTTTGACTCATGCGCACTTAGTGATTACCACATTAAATTAGAATTTACCACACTGACTGAAGTTGTGAGAATGTGTGTGACCCATGGTCACTTGAATTGTAAGCCTGCTAGCAGAGTTTAAAACTGCTGATAAAGGTGAGGTCAATGTGCTCCAGGAAATGGCAGAGATGTACGTGCACAGTGCACAATCTGTTTCAGTGATTGGGGGAGTGACAATTTCCAGTAACAAGATGACACAGGCTGCTAATGACCATTCTGAGACCAGATACCAGGTTAGAGAAAGCCTTGTTCACAGCTGGTAAGGCAATTGCCTACTAATCCTTGTGCAATGTATGGTTACTGCTCCTTTCTGAAAGGGATATGGTTTTTGCCACAGTGCATTTACTTTTATGTCTTTTGAGTTATGCAAGTGCACTGTGGCAAAAACCATATCCTTTTAGAAAGGAGAAATCACCATGCATAAAGTTTTATGGCTTTTGAGTTATGGAAGTGCACTGTTCGGGAATATCTATTTGCTTAGATGTTTTATCCCTATATCCTATTTATGGAATCAATGACCGTAAGTACTTAAATTAAGGCAATCACTGCAGTCTTGGATAATTGTTTCATGTTATTTTTTTCTCCTGAAAATGATAACTGCTATAATGTCATATATACCCAGTTTCTATCCATAACTACATTTCTTTGATTTGTTTAAAAATGTGTAGTGTTGTGTGTTTCAGATGAATGGTGTAGCCATTCGAATTCCAGATGAGGTTGAACTAATGCACAGTAAATCCTTATTACCTGATCTCTGTTGCCCATTAAAGCAACCTCCGTATGTGTGTGTTTATTTGTAGGAAGCTTGGCATCATACCGGGCACCAAATGCTTCAATTAGACTATTCATCTTGGCTGCAGGTGTTTCCTCCTCATTGCTGGTTCAAACAGTAACATGGTGGTCAGGAAACAGTTTACAAAGGTATTTTCTTATACTAATGGGTTTGTAATTGACATTTCTTTATATTAAAAAGGTGTTTTCTTTTTTTTTTTTTCTGTGAAGATTTTTTTTTTCAAATGCATCACTATTTCAAAAACTGATTCTTACAGGTTCATCAGGATATGGGGCTTCATGCTAGGCAAGATAATGCTTCTTGTTCTTCGTATCTGGTATACATCACTAAACCCAGTCTGGAGCTCACAAGCTGCCAATACTGTCATATTAACAATTGGTTTTATAGCAGCAGTGGAGCGAATTTATTCAGGTAAGCATATTACAGCAAAGATGGTAGTTATGAAAACATCCTAAAGTACACCTAACTATGTGTGACTGGGTTTTGATTCTATTTTTGTTTTTCCCTGTTACAGTCTGTTTTCAGACTTGATGCATGAGCATTGCAGACTTTAGAAACCATGGGGTACTTCCATCTGCCCATAACATGGCAGAATCATTATCACAATTCATACAAGCTGTGGTAAGCTGGTGTTGGAACTGCCAATTAATTGCAGTATCAACAATGTGACAGTAACACAAACAAAGCATAACCTAGACCAATAAAACCAGAATGGGTTATCCTAATTTCCAACATGAAATATCTGTGGTATTTCTGTTATTTTCTTAATTCAGTCTGCTCTTTGAGTTTCTCTGCCAGTGCATATCCTTTGACAGAGAAGGGGAGACAGGACAAAGCTGGGGAACAGCTGGTGTGGCAAACTAAACAGAAGGAGTTGGAAGAATGGACAAGTTGTCCTGGTCAAAATTTGCCTGAGTTCTTGGAGCGTCTGGACAGAGTACACAGCAGGAGGGGCTCTCATAGGCTAAGCACACTTGAAAACTGTGAAGATAGCATTGCCAGGGAAGATGGCAAGATTGGCTTGGTTGGTTAAGGCAGCTCATGTTAAATCCTCAGAAGTTCCTTCCTTCTCAGTATAACCTGAATGAATTAACTGAAAGATAAGACCTTATCTATGAGTAAGTGGGTATAAATTGGTATCGTGTATTTTTTTGTAGACTTGCATTACATGACATAAATTAAGCCTGAGCTTTCATCATAATTTAGAAAGGGAATCTACTGCAGGAAATTAGGAAGGGAATCTGTCTTCTTCCTAGGTGACAAAGCAATATGTCTAAGCAATTAAAGGTGCTGCTTTCTCCTTAGATGAGAGAGGATCTAGAGAGCATGGAAAAACAAGAGAGGGAAGGGAGTTAATTTCTGGCTTCTCTGGAAGTGTCGGGTTTTGTTCTTATCAGAGTTTAGGGTTTCAGAGAACAGAATCCTCTGAACAAATTCTAATAACTTTTCTGCTGATTTTCAAAGCCAATTCCAGTAGTATGAAGAATAATCATATGGACAGGTTGCCATTTTTGTACACTTAAGGGGAGAAGCTTTTCCTGACAGATTTAGGAATGTTATTAGAGACTTTTTCTCTTGTCGATTTCCACAAATGATCAGATAAGTTAGCTTTTGTGTCTGAGACAGTAGTTTATTCTGGTAATTTTGTGATCTTGGCTATTTCTTTTTCTCAGTAACCCTTTCTAATAGGATGTTACAGTTTGCTTAGCTATATTTCTATTTTTATTCTAGATGTAGGCAAGAGGAAACAAGAAGCAAACAAAACTGGTAATGCAGTTAGAAAGACTGTTTCCCACCCCCATTGGCTTTTGTCAGGGATTTCTTTTGGCAGCCTCATGTTCCTCACCCTGTGGATATTTGGGGAGGTGTCGTTAATTTCTAGATGGGCAGTAAGTGGACATCCACATACAGGTCCAGATCCTAATCCATATGGGTAAGTGTTGTTGTTGTTGTTATTATTATTATTTAAACAGCACAGTAATCAGTTGCCAGTGCTGTAGTGGGTGACAAATTAGAGCTCAACCAGACAATGGTATAAGAACTTACTTAGAATAAAGTGGGTGCAAGGTATTTCACACAGAGGACTTGTGGATTCATTCTTGCTTTCAGATACCTCTGAGCATTGTGTCTATACCAATAAATCTTAAAATTTTCTAATACAGAATGATTATTTCAGCATTAAAAAACTTGATTTGCCACAGTGCAAAACAATTTTTAAATTAGGACTGAGGTCCAAGGACTTATGAATGAAGTGCATCTATAATGTGCAGTAAATGAATCTAGCAGCTGACTTCAGAGAGGAGATGCTAGGAAATAGTGTATGTCAGAGATGCATGCTTATAAAAAAGTAAACTGTGTGCAATATTAAAAGATATACTCCTGTAGAAGTTGCTCACCCGGGTTCCAAAATCTATAAAGAGACCAGATCAGTTATTCTGAGTCAACTACATGTAGTGGCATGTGAGGTAGTTAATAATTTGGAATTAGTATACACAAGAGCTACCTGAGTCTGATAGCAACGTTGCATGCTGTAGGTTCCCCTATTTGACGTGAAGAAAATACTTCTGTTTGAGGTGGATTCCTCCCTTTCATTTTCTCTGAGTTCTTCTTGCCTTTTGTACCCAGTATTTCACTGGAGTGCTTCTGCTGCTGAACACAGCTTGCTTGTATATTATGATAAACTGCCATTATTTTCAGCTGGATGTTTTTTATGTCCGGTAATGGGGAGAAAATGTAGCAGGGTGTGAGATAAAGATATTTTGTACTCAAATTGAGCTCTGTTTAAAATAAAAGGATTATAAAATATTACCAAGTATCCTTGTCTGTATGTCTAGAAGTTTCTTTTCCAACACCAGGTGTTTATAAAATTATATTAATGTATGATTTCTTTTTCTTTATTGTCGTATTAGAGGTGCAGTTCTGTTGGGCCTGGCTCATGGACTGATGCTATCATTTTGGAGCTGGTCTTGTGTCACCAGTTTTGCCTGGTTTCTTGTAGGTAGGTGCGAATCCTGATCAGAATTTTGTTTCTATTACTTTATTCCCTTTACTCAGGCCCTCTGGCCCTACACCACATCTCAGAAAAGTCAGTTGCTAATCAAAGCCTGTTTCGCTCTGTCACTGACCAGTTGACTAAGGGTTACAGGCCGAATCTCCAGGCCATTGCAGAGCAGCATTGTTCTCTTCAGAAGCCCCTGTGAGGTTCTGTTCCCATGAGTAGCATCTCAGTTATCATTGACTGCGTTGTGTAAGGCTACATCTAGGATTATGGGGCTGAGATGACACAAGACTCTCAATTCTGCAGGAGGCACAATAACTTGTAATTTAATGAGCATTTCACCTGGAGGCAAGCTTGCCTCCTGTCTCCTTAGTTCCCAAGATCTCTAGGCAGTAAAATAGTATGAACATCAAAGCAGTTCTGCTGGAGCGATAAATTTGTGAATCAGTCTGCATACAGTGGGTCTTGGGTGGTGGGAAGAAGGATTCAAGTGCTGGATCTGGACACCCATTTTCAGGAGGATGGTATAGCTATGCTGTGCAGCGAGCTACGCATGAAGCAAGTAGGAGGAGATGGAAGTAATTCTGCTCTTGAGTTGTGGAGAAGTGTGTTTTCCATACCTTTTCATCAGGAATGGATGGATGCAGCTTGCTTTAATTTGTAGGCCCATCTGAGTGAAATTTAGTGGTATAAATACTGTTTAAAAAAAACCATAAATGTGCTTCTTTTTTGGCCCCAGCTAATTGTTTGTAGATGTTTATATCAAGAAGACAAAGCATTACTTCCTACAAATGTTAATAATAAATTGGATGTATCAAAATACAGAGATGAAAGGAAATTATTAGTTATGTTTTGCTTTTTTCTCTTTTACTTCTCTTTTGGAGCACTTAAGAGCCAACACTTTCAAGTCATTTTCCACAACCTTGAAGACAAGAAATTTAATGTAAACCTAGCTTCTCCTACTCAGGAACCAAAATAAGATACTAAATATTGTGACTAGGAAAGTCACAATAAAGGCACAAGAGTTGGCAATGCTTAAACTGTCAGCTGCCCAAATAATTTACCTTTACGTGCAGGTCTTAGTTTTAAGAAATCTGTGTGTACATTCTAATGTGAGTATGAGCATTTGATTTTTGATGTACACACATTGCTAAATTAAAACAAGTACAGAATGGTTCTTTAGCTGATTCAAGCATTGTATTCTAAAATGCTCAGAACCTTGATGTATAGGAGTAAAATATTAAAAATGTTCTATACATTTGCTATCATGATATGAAAGTTAGTAAACATTTTCTTACCTACAGTAAAGTTTTAAAATGGAGTCATGCTGTTATAGAGAGTTTCTGTGGTTGTTACTGTTCTATTTGGGGTCAAATCCCATCACAGTCAAAAACAGTGTGATAAATCAAGGATCTTGAAGTTAGTAAAAGATTGTTTTCTTCACCCTCATATCGTTATCAAAAGTGAGAGAAGATCAGAGAATTGTATATTTTCTCTTCACATTCAACTATTTGATTTTTTCTATATTATGTTAAAGGAGGTTCATAACAGGCAGACCTGTTAATCTCTGAAAAACTGTATCATCCCTCTGTTGTGCTGAGAGAGCGCTGTGTAAGAAAAACTGTTCAGTTTTAGCTCTTTATGATGCTCCTCTGATGTATTTTTGCTGCATTGTTTTCAGCTGAATAGGCAGTCTTTAAGAAAATTAGATGTTGGGAAGAGTCTGTCTTTGGCTATTGGGAATAACTGTCCTAGTGATGCAGTTCTCATGGCTGCAAAGCATAGTTATATTTCCCAGGCTCTCATTTTTTTCCTAGACATAATAGGAGAAAGAAAGTGCCAGATAATATACCTGACTGTGACTTAGTCTATTATTTTCTATCCCTTCACAGGTTTAGCGTCTTCAGCTGGTCTCCTTTATTTACACACCTGGAGTGCTGCTGTTGCAGGCAACGTTCTTGCTGTCTTTACTATGTGCGTGTGGCCTCAGCTGGCTGGACGCTTTGTTAGCTGTCTGCATCCTGGAAAAGCCATGAGTACAGCCATGTTTGCCTATGTTCTTGAATTATTCTTCTGTGTGTGGTGTACAGCTTATAAATTTGTACCTGGAGGAATTTATGCTAGAGAAAGCTCCCATCTTCTTTTAGGTACATTTATGACTATGAACAAATACAAATATGCTTGCTTTAGCCTTAACCAGATGTTTAAAATGTATCTAGTGTATAAATAGTCTTTTCAAAGGCTCAGCTGCTGTTTTATTTAGAATCATAGAATCATAGAATGGTTTGGATTGGAGAGGACCTTAGAGATCATAGAGTTCCACCCCTCCTGCCATGGACAGGGAAACCTCCCACTAGACCAGGTTGCTCAAAGCCTCATCCAGCCTAGCCCCAGGGGTGGGGCATCCACAGCTTCCTTGGGCAACCTGTTCCAGTGTCTCACCACCCTCACAGTAAAGAATTTCTAATATCTAGTCTAAATCTGCCCTCTTCCAGTTTAAAGCCATTACCCCTCGTGCTGTCACTGCATGCGCTTGTAAAAAGTCCCTCCACAGCTTTCCTGTGGGCCCCCTTCAGGTACTGGAAGGCTGCTGTAGGGTACCCCCAGAGCCTTCTCTTCTCCAGGCTGAACAAGCCCAACTCTCTCATCCTGTCCTCATAGAGGAGGTGTTCCAGCCCTATGACCATCTTTGTGGCCCTCCTCTGGATCCACTCCAACAGCTTGACGTCCTTCTTGTGTTGGGGGGCCCAGACCTGGACGCAGTACTCCAAGTGGGGCCTCACGAGAGCAGAGTATCTCCCCCCTCGACCTGCTGGTCACGCTTCTCTTGATGCAGCCCAGGATCCAGTTGGCCTTCTGGGCTGTGAGTGCACACTGGTGGCTCTTGTTCAGTTTTTCATCTACCAACACCCCCAAATCCTTCTCCTCAGAGCTGCACTCAAGCCATTCTCCACCCAGCCTGTATTTGTGCTTGGGATTGCCTAGACCCACGTGCAGGACCTTGCACTTGGCTTTGCTGAACTTCATGAGGTTGGCATGGGCCCACCTCTCAAGCCTGTCCAGATCCCTCTGGAAGGCATCCCTTCCCTCTAGCATGTCAGCTGTACCACACAGCTTGGTGTCGTTTGCAAACTTGCTGAGGGTGCACTCGATCCCACTGTCTGTGTCACTGACAAAGAAGTTAAATACACCGGTGCCAGTACCGCTCCCTGAGGAATGCCACTCGTCACCAGTCTCCATTTGGACATTAAGCTGTTGACTGCAACTCTCTGAGTGCGACCATCCAGCCAATTCCTTATCCAGCAGGTGGTTCATCCATCAAATCCATATTTTTCTAATTTGGCCACCAGGATGTTATGCAGGACAGTGTCAAAAACTCATACTATGGTATGAGTTTCTATGAGAAAATTAGTGAAACATGCAGAAAAAAAAAATCTACTTATTTCTTCACTGTTAGAAATAGTTTAAATTGTGGACAGAAAATGGAATTCAGTTGAGGGAAAATGACAAAGTGGAAAAAAAGTCTGATAACTTAGTACACAACTGAGGAAGAGATCTGTTAATCAGTCACCCTAAAAATATGGCTGCAATCCAGGGTGTGAATGCACCTGTATGCTAGCTACCTAAGACAGCGGTATGGTTCCTCAGGTAACAGTGTAGTTTCTGGAAGCTTGGGGGTTTATGAAGGCTGTGTTACTGGGACTGTGACATAATTCAGTGCAGTATTTAGCTCTGCTCTGAGGAGCAAAGTGCAGCATCCTGCTGATCTAGCTAGTCTGTGTTTGAGACCCGAGCTTCCTTTCCATGTGGCCCTACCTTATGCTTTGTGGGCACATCAGCATGTTTGGAGGAATGTCAATAAGCAAGCCTGCAGTGTCAGAAACATGCAAACAGGAGAGGAAAAGAAGTTATCAGGTATTTGCCAATGAGGAAAAATTGAGGTTAGCAAATAAGAAGATTTTAACAAAATGATCCCCTGATGAAGGTGGGGAGGTAGAAATGAAACCAACCCCTTCTGGTTTTCTCTCCAGAATTATTTTCTTAATAGGTACTAATGTGTTTCAATAGCATATTTCACTAATTATATTTAAACAATGCCAAACATTTTCTTGGGCTGTGTGGCACATTTTAAATACGATGCATTATCCTGTGTTTTGTTTGAAAAGGATTAATGAATGCTGTGCTTGACTTATGGTTCCAATGGTTTTAGATTTCATAAATGTCTTTGCAACCACTTTCTGCCTTTTTCAGTTTCTTAGTCTCCATATGTGTTTCATATATTACAGCAATCACATGCAGGGTTTCAGTTTGTTATATTTTGAGGAGAGTTCCATTAGATTTATTGCAGTTTTCTTTGTTCTGAAAGCACTCTGGGGGTCCTTAGAAACAGTTATCTCAGTTAACTTTATTTTTTGAAGTTATATGGAAAATGCATGTGGTACAGAAGTGTCAAATGCTTTCTTGAGTAAACCTTTGACAAAAGAAAAGCTGTTATATAAAATCCCTGTCACTTCCTTTGAAATACACACTTGTGATTAATTCACCTGGCATGATCACTGGATAGTAACACAGAGATGGCCCTAAGTTTCTCTTTGGTAAAAAGAAAACTGTGAACTGAACCCACCTCAGCTGATAACACTACATGGGTTTATATTCTATCTGAGAATCCAGTTTCTGTCTTTTTGATGCTTATCAAAAATTTGCAAATTATACCATGAGATTGTGTATTTGTTGCCATGCTTCTTCCCTTACAGCTTGGCTTTCTGGCAAACTGCTTGTTTTCTTCTGGTTTCTTTCAGGTGCAAGTGCTATTTCTTGCTTTCTCCTCCTGTTCAAAATCCTGCCTATCTCTTGCCGCAGTTTGGGTAGGGAACTGCGCCAGGAAAAGTGACAATGAAAGTAAGATCATTATATTCAAAACTTCTGTGCTGCTTCACTGTGGTGTTAAATAAAGCTGAGGGGTTGGGTCCCTGGTCTTCCATCAACTTTCATGGCTTTGAATCAGTCTCCCTTTGAGAAAAGTTTTGTTTGTGCCCCTTTCTTCATTGCACTGGGCCTGGCTTCCTTGTTCGCCAACTTTCACTACAACTAATGTAACAAGTAAGGGCAACAAGAAAATACTGAGTAATGGTTATTTTGTCTTCAGCTATAACTCTGAAATAAAACGTGACTTCTATAGTTAATTAACTATACCACAAAGACATTAAGGACATATACCTTCTCCAGCAGAGCTCTTATCCAATTCATTATGCTCACGTTTTCATTGCAGGTGATTGGATCCTTTAGCTCATAAGGAATGGGACAAGAGCTTTATTAGTCTGAACTACCCAAGAAAAAGATACCATCACAGTGCATTGCAACAGTGCACTGAAGTCACTTACTAACTTTTAAAATGTATCTATAGGTGTGTTTAGTTTTCTGTTCTTAAAAAGCACAGCTGCTTTTACTGGCTCTAGAGCAAAAGAATACGAGATGCTGCCATGTTACGCTGGCCTCCCAATCTACTGCAATCTGCTTACACTTTTTAGAACAAACTATTGAGGAGTTGCTTTTGTAGTTTCTGTATAAAAATGTGTTACTTGTATCTTGGTGACAGAGCACTTAATTTGCAAAGATAATAGATATCTACATCATCAATCAACAATGTATTTTTTCATCAAGCTGTTATTTTAAGGTTCTGTAACATGTAGGTGTAACTTAATTGCTCTTGTCCAGGTTAATTCCAGTAAACTTTGAAAGCAGTGGGCTGAGCTGAGAGTTGTAGGCATCAACAGGAGCCTGGAAGCATTTTTACATAATTTATCTACTGTATTGCAAATCAATCTTTGCTTGAGAGTGCTGGCTGAGTGTGCTTGAGGTTCTGTGGAAGCTGGTGTTAGGATACACAAAGGTCGAGAGGTCTTCTGAAAGATTCACTACTTTACCCAAGATCAAAGGATTAAAATATTTTTGTCTTTATTATTCTCCCAATTGGTACCTGAATGGAGGAGGGGAAAACATGGCTTTAAACAAATATTTCAGTAGCAGAAGAAACCTGATAACTGTGGGACCCAGTAATGCCAGCAGAGTTAAAACATCTCTGTGTTTTCGTAGTGAATAATGAGACGGGTTCTGAGAATTGCTCAGTTAGCACCCAATGCAGCCTAATTCTGGGGACCACAAAGTTGTCTGATAGTATCATAATCCTTAGGCTGCTGGGTTGCAAGGGAGGAGCAAGAACAGCTGTAAATTGCATTAGTGTTAGTAGCCCTGCTTGTACTCAGCCTGAAAGACCCAAAGGTGGACTGTGTTTTAGAGGTCACTGTAGTCCAGAGGAGAATTCATAATGTGAAGGGGTCTTTGGCTAGATACTTTTATTGTTAGGTCTGCTTTTCAGTCATCAGCACAAAGCAGGCTTAATAAGGCTGTTTGAGGTATATTAAATCTTAGCAGCAGCTTATTTGAAACAAAACAGCAAACAATATAAGTTTGAACTTCATTATTTTTATGTGAAACAGGTGTTCAGTGGCATTTTAAATAATCTACTAGCTTTGAATTCTTATTGCAATATTACTATTTTGAAATATTTTTTAAAAATGTTTATAATTAGTGGCATGTTTAATGTCCCTAGCTCATTTTGGTGGAAGCAATGCTTATGTCAACAGGTACAACAATGTAATTAATAATTTTTGAAGTCCTGCAGGCATAGATGAGGTGAATATATGACAATGATAAGTAGGATCTTCTCTATCAATAAATCTCACATTGCCTGCATTACTTCGTTAGGTATGGCATTTATCTGTGTTTGTGCTTTGACTTGTCTTTGTTGTTGAAGCCATAAGGTTGAATGTAACACAAGAGCTGGGAGTTTATAAATGGTGCTTTTATGAGAAATGTTGAATATGTTAAAGCCCTATGAAAAGACTAATGACTTATATTTTTACAGGGTTTATCATGTTGTGCATTGGGGTAGACTTTCTAATGGGACCCAAGAAAGACCTTAGCTCTGTCTTTGAAGTGAAAAGCAACCAAAAGCCACTATTCAAAAAGAGTAAAGACTATTTTAAACTATGTAAGTATAATTTTACTTCCTTTCTTCCATGGCTCTAGGAGTACTGTCTGAGGAAAAAGAGCAACTCAATGGAGTGTTTTGCTCAGATGTTTTAGAAATGCTTGTTTGGTGCTGGTTTTAGAGATAGACTTGTAGCTGGTAGTGCCCTAGTTCCAGTTTTGATGATGACATATCCTAACGAGGAGCTGCTTCACTATGGTTATGGTTGAGAGACTGAGGAAAAAAGAAAATGTAAAAATGGATTTGGCATCATTTGTGGTTTCATTTTGGCAGTTGAAGAAGAGGCCTCTCTGGATCTCAGGACTTATTACATGTGTATACAAAAGATATGAATGATTTATCAGCCCATTTGGTATGTTGATTTTGAGGTGGTTCGGTGTGACACCCTTTACAGGGCTGTAAACAGCTGTATGAACTGGCTGGTAGTGGGATGGGACTCAGCTGGCACAGGAGGTGCTGTATGATGTGACATCCCTCTTGCATGAGGAGGCAGATCTGCAAAGCCTGTTGTTTGGCTGGCATCACTACACAATCATGATGCCCTGCTGCACGTTCAGACCCATCCTCAGGAAACCTTTGTCATCTCCTGCCTGTGAACAATGCCTAGAGATCCCAGCTTTCCAGATGATATGTGTGACATCTACTTTTTCCCTTAGGTTTTGAAGAGAAATGAAAATGTTTGAGGTTTTACCACTTTTTGTCTTTTAAATATCTGAAATCCATCCAAGTAATGTTTTCAAGTATTTCTTTGCAATCATTTGAGATTCAGATTTGTTTTCATTGTTAGCTTACTTTTTCCACGGAAAAAGTCTGTCAATATTGTGAAATTTGGTAAAGAAAAAATTGCTAGGCATTAGGGCAGATTAACTCTACAGAGATCAGGATGCTGAAGGTTCAAATTTCTGCATCATTTTTTCCTCTGTGACTTTGGATCCAATCACTTATCATTTGCATACCTCATTTTGCCTGTTTGGAAAGTGGAGACAAAAGTGCTTCACCACTTTTCAGGGCTGTTTCTGAAATCTTTATGAAGGTCTTTACCCCATATACTCAGGGTCCAGGAGAATTTTGGTCAATTGGCAATGTGAGCACCAATCTAAGTGGATTAAATATTACTACTCAAAAACATTTCACAAATGTGAATAAATACTTCAAAATATTATGTATCATAAAGCATAGCCCTTGCTCAGCTAGTTTTGTGACATTACAACAGTAACTCTTATATTTCCTCATCATGCCCAGACTTGTGTTGTTTCTCAGCTTCCCCTTTAAGCACCTTTGCATCTTGTAGAGTATGAAATTGCTTGATGTTTAGTAATGTAAACAGTATGTCCTTTCTTCTGACATCACCCATGATAAAATATATTTAAATTTTACAGAAAATTGTTCCAGAAAACTTGCATTAAAATAATTACATATCTGTTTAAAGATTCGATGAAAGAAAAAACTGGAGTTACTGAAATACTTTTTGTGTTGGTTTTGGCTGGGACAGAGTTAATTTTCTTCATAGTAGCTGGTATGGGGCTATGTTTTTGATTTATGCTGGAAACAGTCTTGATAACTCAGGGATGTTTTAGTTACTGCTGAGCAGTGCTTACACAGAGTCAAGGACTTTTCTGCTTTGTAGATACCATATGCCACTGTGTAAATGAAATTACTGCAGAGGGGTTTGATCATCAAATTAGAATGTGCCAAACCCTGAGAGCTCTTAAGTGTCCACTGTGGTTATTTGGAAGGCTACAGGAGCAATGTGAGAGCCCTGAATTTTCATTCTGTGAAGCCACAGTGCCTTTCCAAGAATGTGTCAAAGGACTGCTCACTCTGGAGGTCAGGCAGGGATCACATCTTTCTGACGGCAAAAGGCTTGTGAAGTAAACTACATTTTCTTCCACACATTGTATGCAAGATGAAAATTGTATACTACAAATGCACACCTGGAACACAGAGAAGAAAACACTGGAAGGTTTACGTGATGCTCTTACTCATCTCCTATAATGAATTCTTCAGTAGGTATCATTTTTACATAAATATTCCAAGGAGTTTTGGTGTATTGTATCTGCTCAGCCCATTGTGTTTTGGAGAATGTAAGTGTATCTGCACATGTATAGATGTTCTGCACACATATAGGTACTCTTCAAGTACACTGCTTTGGAATAGTGTTATCACTGGCATATGTGGAAATTTGAATATATGCATTCCCCATTCTATGAATAGCACACCTTAGAACAACAGTGTACCCAGTTCTGTTTAATTGCAATAATATTATTTTCTCTTGCTTTAAACACAACTTTCCTGTGTTTCTCTGTTTCAAGTATTGTGGCTGTTTGTTGGTATTGGTTTGCTAGGATTGAGTCTACGTTATAAAACTTACCAGAAGAAGTTGGGCCAAGGGGTGAGTAGTGTGTTTTGAAAATGGTAACTTTTTAATATACACTAAAATGTACATGTGGTAACTTAGGTGTGTTGGTTGGTGCTGAAAAAGTCTTTTTACCAGTATCCAAGTATTCAGCAACAATAATGCAGAAATTAAAATGAAAAAAGTTAAATTTATAAATTCATGTTGAATGCGGAAAATGGCTGGGTCTTTGGAGATTTATAGTGCTGTTATGAAGGAAAAAATATTCTGAAAACCTGAGAGATGCTTGCCTCATACATTCAGTTTGAAAGTTACTTTTAAAAATAAGTTTATTTGAATTGTATTCAAAACTTGACTGAACAATGCTGTTAGCAGCCTGATCTTAGATCAGGGAAGCTTGGACAGATTAACCTCCTGAGGTTTCTTCCAGCTGAAGGTATTCTGTGCTTCTGGATTTATATGCATAACTCTGAATTGAACCTCTTTGATAAATTGATTGACTTAGATTAGACTTAGACTAGTTATGGAAATTGGATAAAAACTGTAAGATTCCAGTTTTCTGTTTGGCAAAAAATTAGGTATTGCAATGATAGTAACAATTAAGATGCTTAATGATTGCAAAGTTTAGCATTTAGATTGCTTACAAGATGTCCAAGTATGTTGCTTGCATAGTTAGTAATTTTAATTCAAAATTAGAGCCGTTTTGATCAGATATAAATTAACATGTTTCCATTCTATGATTTAATTGATTACTAATATAAAATTGAATTTTTGATGCACATAGTTGCAATTATGAATTACACTTTTTTCTTTTGGTGGTAGTTCAGAAATAGTCCTTTGAAACTTGCTCTTGACATGTATACCTTTGGTAATTTTTTTTTGTTAGAGAAATCACTGGTGACAATTGCAGGAAAAGATGCAGAACAGGTGATGAGAGCCAAGCAGAAATCGTGTGTGTGTGTGCACATGCATGTTCACACTTGCACACAGACACATACAGTTGTCTTTCTTTTTAGAACGCATCCAGGTTTGTAGTACCTTATAATGTGGAAAAAAGTGGGTAGTTCCTCCTAGAAAGATGAAAAAAAATGTAATTGTTCTCATGCTCATTTATTTGCAGGTACTTGTACAAATTTTAACTATGATGACTTTTCTCCTCTTGTTAATAGCAGTTTTTTCTCAAAAAATACCTAAAGTCTTTTGTAATCCTGATAGCTTTATTAGGCAAATACATTGGTTAAAACATCTCTTCTTGTGTGTCTTTTATGGCACCATGTATCTGATGTTGTTGACTGCAAAGATATAATACATAAAAGTCAAATTGTACTTTTCCACTTTTTCTGAGGTTCCAAAAAGAGACTTCTCTGCTATGATCTGGCCTTTTAGATTTGCATATGACAATGAAGGATGGTCTAATTTGGAAGGATCAGCTAATTTGCTTAATCAGACAGGTAACCTTTTTTTCCACTTCATTTATATTTGAGAGAGTTCATCTGAAGAGACAGAAGCAAAAACACCTGCTGGATAACTATGTCCTTTCTTGCATAACACAAGAACCTGTGTCTAGTGGCTTTCTCCTGCATTTGTGATCTGGTCCAATACAATTATTTCTGTTAAAAATCCATTTGCAGAGGTGATCAGTTTTTTAAATGTATTTTTGAAGAGGCTTCTGGTTGGAGGAAACACTTGGTTTATTGTTTGATTTTTTTTCTCATGTTATTGATGAACTGCTTGTCTATAGAGAAATTGTTTGCGTAAAGGAAATAATGATAAATATCCTTTTAGATCAAATTTAATATTTTGTAACTTCTCTGTATTTTTTGTGGATGTGAAGCATTATATACTTCCTAAAATTAGGTCTGAAATTAAAATGCCCTAAACAAGGTGTACAGAGGAGAAACAGACAAGTCTGTTTCCATCACTGAGCCAGAGCAATGTATAAAAGAAAAATAGTGATTGTAGCTTGGTTGAGTTGTCATGATTTTGCTGTAAAGAAGGGTCTCTAACCTGTTGCTCATGAACAGGGTTTTGGTTGGAAAATTTGCTACAGAAAGTGAAGAATTTGGACCAAAGATCGGTGCTGCTGCGGGGTGCATTGAAAGGAATTGACCAGTGGTGCTTGTAGGTGTTACTTGTTTTCTGTGATACCCATGAAACAGGGAAGACTGGAAGCTGCCACTTTAAGATTTAAAGCAGCTCAGGAGATTAGGAAGCATCCATGCTGCCATTCCAGCATTTTTTGTTCTCTTTTCCTCCTATGGTGTGAATGCACCACACAGCTTTCCTGAGCAGCTCAGGCTTGACAGACCCAAGCAGTGGGAAGGCACTGGCACAGGTGCTGCTGTGCAAGCCTTGGTTTTGTGGCAGAGGTGCTCAGGAGTTAGTGAACAGGGAACAGGCTGATTTGTGCGTCATTCACTCTGTTGTCCCGTGACCAAAGTTTCAGAGGGCTGAGCTCTGTAGGCTGTCCAGTGATAGGAGAAAACAACTGGGACATTTGATGAATTGAAATTTGGGGCATTCTTGACATATGTGATTCCATAGGTCATGGCTTATGTCTGGGTATTTATTTAATCTTCGCATATTTATTTATGAACTGTAATGAATGGATTTATTTCTGGTACCTATAGTTTAAATTCATGAATATTAGAAAAAGTGGTTTGTATGTCCATTGAGCATTTATTTGTGGTAATGAAGTATCACTCCTAAAGGAAGCAATTGGTAAGTCAAAAAGTCATCAAATTCCAAAATGTAAATGAATAAATCTTAATTCCTTATTGCTAAAAACAGTATTCTGGATTTTTATATTACATGTATATTATATAAAATATCACATTAACATTTCCAGGAAATGCATTAATGCATTCAGAATTAAGCTGGAGATTCTTAAATTATTTGTTTGCTGAAGAAGAGCAGCTGATTTTAAATGCCACAGAAAAAAGAGTGCCTAACTTCTTCAGCATACAGCTTATATTTAAAGGTGTGGTGGTGTGCATTCCTTGGCCTCATCTTCTCTCTGTTGGGATAGCAGAGATGCAACATCTAACTGCTTTTGCAGCTGGAACTCCTGTCTGCCCTGAAGGGAACCAACATCAACCCCTCTCAATGGTTTCAATCATTTTTTCTGTGGCCACCATATATGCTAACGATGTAGAAACAAAAATCTGGGAATCCGCTTAAAAGTATTCTGAGCTACCATTTTCCCTGCTAATGTTACTTTCGTAGTGCTAAATAGGACATTTCAAAAGCAAAAAATCTGTGGCAAGAGTGCTGGTGGATGGAGCAGTCTTAATTCCTCATAGAAGAGCTGTGGATGAAGTGGTGACTTGATCTGTCTTCTAGAGTGGGAGAGTGCTCCAAGCGGGGCATAATCACATCAAGAAGGGAGCACTTGTTGCTGCTGCAGCTGTACCGACGTGCTACTCAAGCTGAGCCTGGATGGTTCAGCCAGCCTATGGCCAGCTTGCAGACTCCCACCTTCCTTCAGGCATGGGCAGATCTTTCCTAGCTGACAGTTCCTTCAGGGACCACATAGGTCTTCCTGTATCCTGCAGCTAAAATACAGGGGAACCTGTCATGTTCCCTTGACAAAAGCACACCTCACTATGTAGACAGGGAGGGACCACAGTGCCCTGAGAAAGTGAGGTGGCTGTGGATGGTTAGCAATTCACTAGAGCTGGGAACCCTTTTGTTACCATGCCTGCAGGATGACGCTAGGTTGCTATGGGCTGATTAATTGTTTCTGCAGCAGCAACCTGCTCCCTCTTGCGCTGGACCTTTTGGAACAGAATAGGGTTTGGCAGATGCAGGTAAGTGCAGATGTGCTGTATAGTGCTTGTTCATCAAGTTGAAAGCAGTAGACTCGCTACTGTGCTGCTAATCTGTGTAGGCATGTCATGTCTGATGCTTTTGAAATGGTCTGCAGTAGATATGTGCAGGCCAGCTGTACTGTGCAGTCTCATGTGTCTGGTTATGCACCAGGGAAAAGCTACAGCATCCAGACAGTAAGCATCTCTCCATCAGAGGCTGTGTAGCCTACAGTGACTGAAAGTTGGGGCAGACTTTTTTGCCAGCATTAAAATTTGCCCTGATTGATTCCTGAAGGGCTTGTGTCCATCCATGTATAATCCAAAGGGAAATTATGACGTTATGTAGTCATTTATAAATCACTTTTGTAGATCACAGTTCTGAATTTGGAAATATTTTCTTTTTTTCCCCCATTTTTAGGTGCAGATTTTATCAGTATTATAGAGAGTGATGCCTCTAAACCATTCATTGGGAACAATGATCCAACAATGTGGCTAGGAGAAAGGCTAGGATTTTACACAGATTTTGGTCCAAGCACGAGAGATCACACTTGGGGGTGAGTCATCTTTACATGCACAGTGACAATACGTAAATACACTACCCAATACTAATTCCACTAGAACATAGGCAAAGAATAATTGGAATAATAATCACCCTAATCGCCATTGGAGCTTGTCTTTAAGAACGTGCTTTGATTCCCTACCATTACTATGCAATGCAGGTGAAGTTTTCTCATTGTTGAGAATGATCAGTTTTTGGTGCCTGCCCCTGTAAGCTACTTTGGCTTTGGTGATGCAGAGAATGGCATCTGCCCCTTCATGTACAGACTTGGAACTTTGGCATTCTAAGTACTATATGAGATTTGCTTTTCTCATTATTTTGCTTTGAGCTGTGAGAATGTTAGATTTCAGTTTTAAAACTGTGACAGCAGTTGGAAAATATAACTGTGTCTTTAAGTGATGCAGAATGTGGCAGAAAGGTCATTCTCTGAAATTTTTGGCATGAAATATTTTGAAAAACCTGATGCCAAATGGTTTTAAGGTTGATTTCAAACAGAAGCTGAAAGAACGAGAAATCTCCTGCTTCGAAGATTTATTTCTACCTGGTTCTACTTCTAATAAATTTTAATTACTGATGGTATAAAATTTTATTTTGTTTGAGGATGCAGATTTTGAAAGGGTCAGTGTAAGAAGTCATATATATGGAATGGTATTTCTTAGTGTAGGACTCAATTTGATAATACATTGTTAGACATGTATTTAAGTGATATTTTAGAGGAAAATGTTCTAAATTCAGAAAAATCTGGTAGCGATGGTTTGTGTTCTGGTCTGATGGTTTGAGTTCAGTGACCACTAGTCTTCTGCTCACGTTTGTCTGTTTTGTTCACACTTGTGATGCTTGTGAACTACAAAGTGTAACTGTTTCTCTTTTCTCATGTAGGATCATGGCACTATCAAGGTATCCAATTGTAAAATCTACTCATCACCTCCTTCCATCTCCAGAGGGAGAGATTGCACCTGCCATCTCCATGACTGTCAACTTCACAGGGAAACTGGTTGATTTTGTTGTCGCCCACTTTGGAAATGAAGAGTGTGTATTTTATTTATTGTTACATTGTGCCATGCAAAGTCGTGTAACATAATTTGTGAACTTTTGGGATCTCTTTTCTACCCTGTAAAATCTGCTGGTGTAATGCTGGTTCTAACAAAGCACACTGGAGGAAATACTATGACATAGCTACTGTTTTAAAATTTTGAAGCATTTTTTAAAAGGGACAAATATGTCACACAAAACAGCTGAGCCTAATATCTGAGTTACTAGAGATATAAAGATACAGTTTGCAAAACCACAACAAGTAATAGGGCTACGGATACATCTCAGTGCAGGATAGCATCCTTCTGACTTTCTGCATGTGGAATAGATCTGTTACATTCCACAATGAGTGCAGATAGTTACACTTACAGATAGATAGCATTAGTGGACAATTGATGTTTATTATTTGTCTGATTACTTGTGTGTAATGAATATTAAAAATAGCTTTGTGAAGCTCCACATAGCTGTATTTTCTGTTTCATTTGCTGCAATATCTAGTATTATGTTTGTGGTTATGTAGTAAGATTTGGACTTTTTTTGTATTTGTTATAATTTGTGGGGAGACAAATTTATGGATTGGGTGCAGAATACAATGCAAAAAGAAGCTGTTCAGAAAGCAGTAGGAATTCTCATTATCACATATTGAGCTTCTCCATTTCCTTCCCCTGTGTAGAAGTGGTGTGCCAAGCATGCAAATTGTTTATAGATTTCCCTTTTACCAAACACATATATAGTTGTTAGAAACCACTCCCGGTCTGAACTCTAGAAAGGAATTTCATTCTGTGGCTCACACAGATGATTAGACTTGTGTTTCTGAGAAACTGTTTGTTAAAGTAGAAGAAAATAGCACTGTATTCCCCTTTCACAGGGAGATGAGATAAAGATGAAGGAGAAAATAGGAGGAGACACATGGGAAACAATTGCAAATTAGATTGTGTTTTGAGATGAATGAATGTGTAATTAAATAGCATACACAACTGCTTGTTTTTAATCTTTTCTGATCTGCTGCTTAGGATGATGTAAACTATAAAATAGTGGTTAACTAGGTTTTTTTTAAAGATTGTTTTTAAAATGTGGGAATATAACAATGCCTATGTCATTTGAAAGAGCCCACATTGTGGAGAGGTGAAATTCTGGAAAGAGCAGCTAGCTGAGCAGGCAGCTTCACCTATACTTAGGTCAGGCTTCTGTTTAAATGGTTGGGGTTTTTTGTGTCCTGTCTTCGTGCTCTTTCTCCCTAATGCATTTGCTTCAGTTGGAAGTACTGCTATTTAGGAAGCATAGTAGCATTTAAATTCTTGTCTTCTACTGGGATTACAGATTCCAAAATCAACTCCATGTCTCAGCGGTATTTAGCTCAGTTAACCAAAGCATGCTTTGTACAACTTTTTAAAGATATTAACATGAAGAATCATAGAAAGAGAACGGTCTTTACATTACGTTATGACAAATCCAAGGACAGGGAATGGGATCTAATGCAGTATTTTACCAGCCTCCACTTATGCTATCACTTTTGGTCATGTTACAACTCAACTGTTGTGTAGATCTTGTTGAAGAGACGCAGAATACCTGCCAAATGTCGTTAAGTAGTGTTAATGGATGACATAACTCTTAAATTCTATTTCATAAATTATGTGACCCAAACATTAAGACTATTTTTACCATGATCTGTCCATCATAAAGATTTTGTTATCAAGTGAGCTCTTTGTTATGCACCACTCTGTGTTAACCTAATTAAAGTTCAAGTGCAGGCAGAGACAAAGCATCAGATAACTTACATTCACATTTCCTAGTGATGAGATCAGTATTAAAAACAAAACAGTAATAGAAAAAGTTGTACCTGTGATAGTTAGGAAGAGAACCATAACTACATCTACTACGACCATGTGGCTTTTATTGAACATAGTGATCATTTTGAATTAGTGAGCTTTCTGTAAACTTCTCTAATACTGAGCAACAGAAAAAGTGTCAGATTAGTTTGTGGTTTACTGTGTTATAGCAAAAAGATTCCGAGCTAAAATAGATGTATGTCAAAGTCTTTTCCATTTCTTTCAGAGAGGACTTGGACAGAAAACTCCAGGCTATAGCTGTTTCAAACCTATTGAAGACTAGCTCTAAACAAGTTGTATTCCTAGGATACATCACTTCAGCTCCTGGATCCAGAGATTATACTGAATTAATAAAAAATGGAAATGTCCAGGTAATGTAAAAATACTGCTTCTTTTAGCTGCTAGAGATAATATGTATTTGAAACATTCAGCTTAATATTTCAAATTGGTCACTTAGAAATAGACATGTAAGAAAATACACGCACATTTTAAAATACAATCTTCAGCTACCTCATGACATGTTACAGAGAAGGTGGGGTTACACAGTGAAAGGACAAGAGGCAATGAAAAGCAGTTGCCACAAGGGAAATATCAGTTAGATAGTAGAAGAAAAAAATAAACAATCACAGTTCGTGTTGTTAAGCATTAAAACAGGGACAAAGAGAAGCTGTGAAATTTCCATCCTTGGAGATATTCAGAAGTTGGCTGCATAAGGCCCTGAGCAACCTGCTTGAAGTTACATTGACCATGGGTTTCGGAGTGGGTGACCTACAGGCACCCCTTCCAACCTCTAATTCTGTGATTCTTTTGTTCTGCGGTTTGGTTTTCTGTCAGGAGATGTCAAAAAGTTGTCTGATTTGTCTAACAGTGGGTTTTTACCTTTCTACCTTATTACAGCACTTTAGGCAAAATATTTTTCTGCAGCAGGTTTACACATTGGTTCTGTTACTGATTTAAAGCCTGCCCATAAGGAAAGCCTGCCTTATTTATTTGACTTTTTTTTCCCCTTATAGGATATTGACAGCACAGATCATGACAGATGGTGTAGCTATATTATGTATCGTGGAGTAATAAGGTATGTTAAAGTCGATCATTTATTAATTGTTTTTAAATATCTTCATGACAATCAGTTTTACACCCTTCTGTAGGTAATTGTCGAAGAGTCTTATATACCTAAACAATTATGTATGGACAATTAGATATATCACGAAGTAATGTGAAACATCAATCTCAGGATGAATTGGTGTGTTTCTGAATATAATTTACAATGACAGTATTACAGGTTTCATTCTTCTGTGCCAAAAACTTTCAGATCTAATCTGCTTTGGTAACACAAAACTACTTTTTTCCAAAGCTCTGGCTTTGCAGCTTCTTTCTAAAATGTGAAGGCTAAGCCCAAATTTGTATGTGATACAGAAGATACCAATTTTGAACTATAATTGTAGGGTTTGTTGTAGTAAAATGCTGATCTAATCCAGTCAAGCTTTGTGCTGGATTTAGTGGAAATTTGAACTATGTAAGCCCGTAGTGGAGCCCTTTCCTCTGCTGGGACCTATGCACTCCATATCTTATAATACCAAGTTGCTTGTAAATCATTCCCTTGGTGATATATGTGCCAGAATGGAATTCAGCTTATTCTGAATAAAATGCAAATTCTGGAGTGTTCATAGGAGTAAAGCCAGTAAACTAGATAGTTGTCTTAAGTAACAGTATTGAGTAAAAAAAAAAGCGACAAAAAACCCAACAAAACCCCCATTTACAATCTGATTTTTCTCATTACTCATTCCATTGATGCTTGAGTTCCTTTCTTGAATTTCAAAGTCTTTTCAGTGAAAAAAAGTTCGTGAGCTTATACCTGTATGCATATTCTAAAACTGTAATTTAAAAGGTAAGTTTCTAGATCTAGAACTTACTTTTGTTGTCAAACACGCTTTCTCAGTTTTTCTACTTGTGACATTGTGTTATGATTCTCGTGTTTATAGCATGCCTTTAAGGTTTTTAAAGGTGAGATTCACAGAAATTGAAAGTTATGTTGATAGGTTAATTAATAATTATTGGAAAAAAGAGACATGGATTAAGAATGTGGTGAAATTGCCTTGAGTTATTTCTTCAAACTCTCCTTGTATCTGATAGGTTGGGCTATGCCCGCATATCTCACGCTGGTTTAAGTGACTCAGAAGTCCAGATGGCCAAATTTAGGATCCCAGATGACTTGGATAGCTATGTTGATAATGACAGAATTGTCACTGATCCCAGCCAAGTTCCTGAGGACATCCATTTCAATCCCAGGTCAGTGTATGTCATAAGAAATTAAGGGGATGATGTACATGACATCTTGTAAAAGAGAAGTCTAGGAACAAAATTGTTCCTAAAGTGGGAGGCACTGGTCAGTACCAAACTGAGCAGAAGATGAGAAGGGAAGAAATGATTTGTAGTTCTGTTTTTTCCACTGACTTGGCATGTGCCTTGGGAAAATCAGTCTGCTGTATCGTAGCATACATTGACGGTAATACTTATTTCACCCAGGTGATTAATTTCTGAGATTGTTTCATAGGGATATTTGCCAAGTGGTGTGGTGACTCATTTTGTAGAAGATGAGAGATTTCCCATGTTTCTCAGCACTTTTGAGGATAAGGGCCTTAATGTACTATTATTTAGAACACGAAATACAATGTATACATTAAATACTCTTTGCATAAGCATTTTAAAACATACTATATAACTGGAACAAAAATAAAGGAGAATGACTGAGGCAGTATGTTATGTATGCCAAGAAGAAAAAAGGACTAGATTTTAACATAAAAGTTATTTCTTTAATGCAGTCATTTTTCCATGGGCATTGCATAAGGAAGAGAAATATGGAGAAAGGTATTTATTTTACATTGAATATCAGTGGAAGAGTCATGAAGTTTGAGATAGATGTTGCCACAGAGGGACAATTTCCAGCATACTTGTATAATACAGAATGTATTAATTTCTTCTGTACGCCTAACAGTTGAGTTTACTCACTTTTCATTTAGCACTCAGTCACTGGCTTCCTGTCTCAGCAGGTGTTTGCCCAGTCTTTTCCACATGATGAAACTTGCTTAAAGTTAGTGTTCACATTCTGATTTTTCTCAGTTGATTTCAGCGCAGAGTATTTTTCATGTCCCAATTTCTTTTATGTGTGCTTATAAACAGAAAAAAAATTATACCCTTTAGGAATAAGTTTAACTTTTTCCAGTTAACTATAGTTCTTTGGAGGTACAATGGCACTGCTTTTAAATGCTATTTAGCACTGATATTTTGAATAAGTACTACATTTTACTTCTGCAAATCTAGCTACCATAATAGTCACTAGTAAAAATTTTCAGATTTAAATATGGCATGAAAAATTACAATTTTCACCATAATTTTCAAAGTAAAGATGTGCAACATTGACAAAAGGATTGAGTATTTGGTACCATGGGGAGTTAAATTGTATCTCCACTGAAGTAAGTAGAAAAAAACTAAGAGCATAGGATTTTATGAGATAAATGCACCTCTCACCTTTGTCAGCTGGAGTTCCATTTATAGAGTGCCTATGGCATTAATCCAATCAGTGTAATTAAATGTCTCCATTATACTCAAAGAGTTCTAGTTAGATAGCGTACATGGATTATGATTTACGTGTAAGAAGGGTTGTGGTCTGTTTCTGAAATCAGCTATCTAAAATATTCAGAAGAAGTGTTAATTATACTGTAGTAAGCGTCTGGTTTAATTGCATGGGTTAAATTGTGTTGTAATGGTTTTGCTTTGTTGAATATTTTTCTTAGGTTTGGATCTTATAAAGATGGACATAATTATGAGCATATTCATCACTTTCATATGAGCACTCCTAAATATTTTAAACAGACAAATTAGAACGAGAAAATAACATATCATTGGGACCAACAAGAAAGGTTTGTTGCTTGAAACTGAATTGGCAGCCAATAAGGATGAGCAACTCGCATGCTGGATAACACTGTGAATGTCTGTGTAATAGCTGGTGACTCTCTTCTTCAATTAGTTGTCATCACTGTGAGAGAGGGAAGATGCATGCATTTTGATAAATCAGTGTCTACCTAGCCCAGATACCTGCTTTGTATGCAGCAAAGCAAGGGTGGGAACTTGCTTTGGCAATAACTTCTTCAACTTTTTGGAAGGTATCCTATTTTTTGTGCTGTTTCAGAGTTGGATATATCTATCCACATTTTCTCTAGGGTCCTGGTATGATGGCTTTCCTCTCCTAGGAGCTCACTGGAACAACCATGAACCAGGAGTTTCAGCTCACTTTCACAATTTTGATGTCTGAGGCAAAGAAAAATAAATGCGGTAGTGTAGGTAGCCTGCTGCACTTTGTAGCCCTGATGCTATTGCAATAAAAAGATTGGCCTTAGGTTTTTCAAAATAGGAATGCGACTAGTGTGTTTCTTTATACGGAGGTAGGCAGTAACTATGTGTTTGAAGTGTGTACATTTTTTATTTACTGAAACAGTATTTACATCTGCTGCTATTCCACATTTTATTCTTAAAAGAACTTTGTTAGAACAATTTGCAGATGATGGTTGTTCAGAATATTAGAGAAAAGGCTGTGACTTTTACAGACTTTTTTTTAACAAGACATTAGACACTGCAATGCTTTTTACAAAGGGAAGAGTAAGTACCTCTGATTAGTTATTGTTATGAGACACTTAAGTGAACACACTGCAGAAGAATTAGAAAAAAATCATGCTCAACATGACAAGGGTTCAGAGAAGGGAGAAAAGTTGGTTGTATTTTTTATTTAAAATGAACTGTAATAAACAACAACAAAAAAAGCATTGTTCCTTTCCTAGCACTATACTTTTTAGTGGGACTAAATAGAAGTGGGGCTTTTTTTTGGCCTAGGCAGTAACTACCTACTATGTAGCACACAAGTAACACAACATAAAATGTGTTTTCTGGGGGTCTCTTGGCAATGTCTTTTGTATTTAACTCCTGATCCTTCAGTGTATGTGCAGAGCTTCCCTTAAACAATGAGGACATCGTCAGTGTTTGCCAAAAGTTTTGTGCTTGTGAGAAACATGTTAGATGGTTTGTTTAAATGATGCTCTCAACTTGGAAACCACATTTGTGATATTAGTATTGTGGTTTTTTTCAGTAATACCTAAACATACTGTAACTGAAAGGAATAGGACATATTGCAGGAAAGAGGTTGGGTTTTTTTTTCTCCTCATTCTCCACCATGTGCTTTGGAGAACAGCTCAATTTTATTGTTTCTCTATGTAAGCAAATACAAGATGTGTCTTTACCCAGGGTTTCTTGTTCTATGGAGTCAGGTGACTGCTGCCATCACCAAGCTTGTCACTTTACCCTGTTTCTCTCTTGTTTTTAGGAGAGTGAAACTTTGAAGGACACTTGAGTTATACATAGTCACCACAACTTCATCTCAGATGGTAGTAGAAAGCCTCACTTTGTTCGTTTTAATTAACCATCCATTGTTAAACTAATTTACTTCTCACCTAGAGGCGCTGTGTTTGTCTTTACAAGCCCAAGGAAGTCTAAACATTCCAGCTTAGATGTCCTTTAGGAAGGATTTTAAATCCTCTGAACTTATTCTCTGTGTGACTCTCCAGCAGGACAGGATAAATTGGGTTTCAGAGTGATGGGAATTACTTTTTTGCACTTTCAGCAGTTTTCTTCTGCAAGCAGCAGTAGCCCTGTCTCTCCCTTCTCACAGCCTGCAACAGCAGCTGGCAATGGCACCTACATTGCACAGTGGCTCTGAGTATCCATGCTTCTTTGCAGCATGTTCTCATGCTAACTCTGATGCACATCCAGCCACAGGTTTGCTTTTCCATAGCCTGTACAAAACATAACATTATAACATTATCTTGCCACATTACTTAACACTCTCCACAGGCTGAGTCTGCAAATATGTTGTAATGTGACCAGTTTATTAATGTGAAATGCAGGAAATGATAACATAAAAAGCTTGCAAAACCCTTATTTTTTTAACAATTAAAAATAGAATTGGGATTTTTCAAGAAGTCAGACACCAAAGCATGATTTGCGTAACATATGAGACTGTATGTCATCTCCATGTGTAATCTTCAAAGTCTGTAAGCATATTTGGATGGATTTTCACAGCGTTTAGAATTCTGTGTTCACCCCATTAGAAACATTCACGTAGACATTGACAAAATCTGAAGTTTGAATATTCTCTTCTTCAGAGTAGCTTGTGTAATTTAATGTTGGTGGATCCATACCTCATAATGCCTAATATCAGAAAATATTGTATGCCAACGCAATGAGTAGCAAGTATTTGTTGGCATTTGCATTATTTTATCAAAATGACTAAGAAAAACTATAACCATGAGCTGTTTTTACACTACTTCTACTACTGTGGTTAGAATTGGGAACATAAAACTACACTTTGTCCTTGAACCTGCACACTGATCTAATCGGTATCTGACTGGTTTAGAAAATGTGCAGTATATGTCTTGGTCGCAATCACTATGTTTCAAACTATGAAAGAAATGTGCTAGAACAGGTCCTGCTGCAGGGCGTGTGACTAATCTTACTGTTTCCTGATCATACTCTCTTCATCTCAGCTTTCATAAGATGGTATGTTATGAAAGAAAAAGTTTGTGGATATCTTTAACTATACATTCAGAGAAAACATGAAAAGATAAAATGTATAAAATAAACATGTTTTATTTTCTAAAGGTTTGAACTTTTCCTGGCAGTAAAAAGTCTAGATTATATGCATCTGACTTCTAAATAATATGTGTTCTGTTGTACTCCTAATTCGATCCTCTCTAACATTCTGTGCAGGTCAGTTAAAGTTTCTAGGAATATACAAAAAGAGCCAGCAGTACATCAGGAGCCTACCAGTGTATCTCAGAGTAAGAAAGAAGGACTCTAGGTAACATATAAGAGAGCAACTTCTGAGAGCAATTGTACTGGATTCTTCAGCAGGGTGGAGACTCAAGTCTCTTCTTACATATATTGAGTGCACCCTCAGCAAGTTTGC
>NW_010114036.1:0-10527 GCF_000699245.1 Pterocles gutturalis
GCTCCCTTTTATAGTGCCCCGGGGCATTGTGACATGGGGGTGATGAAGTCATCGGGCAGTTGGTGGGCAGTTGGTCTAGGTGATCGTTGCAACGGAACTCAACTGTCTGGTTTAACCTCCTCTGTTCTAGCAACTTCAGCTACATAATCTTTCTGTCAGTCGCACAAGAGGAATGAATATTTGTGTTGCAGAGCTTAGTGACACTGAAATGGCTGTAAATTGACAAGAAGTGTGAATACAGCAGTGGAAACTGCAGAGTGGTTAAAGGCAGAGTGAAGGGATATGTTCCTAGTCCTTCTAAACATTAACAAAGTGGAGATGAATATTTGGAAACCGTTTTCCTTCTGTATGGTAAGGACCAGAAGTGATCTTTTTTAAATCAGTGATATTAGGTTAGGGAGTAGGAATAAAAGAAGGAGAGTAGGTTGTTGGCATGAATACATCGGTTTTTTTCAAACCCTATGAATACTTTTGGTGTTAAATTTTTCAACAGGACATAGAGGTTTCATGATGTATGGTTATTTGGTACTAGGTGGTGTGTTTGACTTTTGATTTGTACTTTCAGGTGGGAACATTGGGTCCACCTGGTCAGACCTGTAACTATGACTGATTTTGGAATCATCTTGTGTTTTGTATGATACTGGAGTTAATTAGTATCCAAATTTTACGAAATGTACCCATAGGCTATAAAGTGAGTGTAATTCCCTGAAAAACTGTCTTTTTTGGTAATATCTTTTGGTGCTCTGATACTGTGTCAATCATGTTTTAGAACATCCACTCTGTCCTGTGAGACAGGCATTTTGCAAGGCAGAATTTATGTGTGCAACCTCAATGATGGTGCTGCAACAAAGTGTTTAAATATTTGTGGTAGTGGTTTTTTTTTCTAATGAGAGGTCTTGCTAATTAGTTTCCTTGTACATAAAAACTTTTTGATATTTGAATGTTCATTATATTTAAATGCTTGAATCCCTGTCAGTTTGCATAACTTTTAAACCTTAGGCAACTATACTATGTTGCTAAAGTATGAGGAGGCTTGAGTTTCAAATCTCATCTGAGAGGACCATGGTCAGAAATAATCTTGTCGCTGACAGTATGTGGAATTGGTTGTTTTCTTTAAAAGGAAGATCTAGACCAGGCTTTTCATTGTAGTTAGTAATTGTTGAAGTAAATTATGCTACAAAATGATTAGTTCTGGACTCAATATTGTTACTTGTTGATACATGTGATCTCTGTGTAGGTTCCTTCCAAATCCCCTCCACCAGCTGTCAAAAGAAGCAGGACATCTTCGTTTACAGATCGGAATGATGAAGGCACTTTAACACCAGACAGAGAGGTCAGTTGAGAACTGTTTTTCTGTTTTTCAACTTAAAATCTAACTTTGTGTCCTTGATTAACTTTTTTTTTTTATTCCTCAGTCTCACTGTTTTCTTTGTATTTATAGATTTGAATAGTCTAATTGTTAGGTTAAATACTGAAGTGTTTAATATTAGTAAAACAGACCTTTTAGCTGTAGAGGTTAACCCCCAGATTGGGAAACCTATGCCTCTTTTGGTTGAAAAGTTGGGGGAATCTAGTTAACTGCACAGGGTAACTTGAGGTGCATGAGCATAAAGGCTTAAACTGAGCCCTTGTGACTGTTTCTAACCATGCAAGTAATAATTATCACTTTAAACACCTCTCCCACCCTACCCCACTCCCAAAAAAAAACCCCCAAAAAACCAAACACCAAACAAAACTGACTCTAAATTATCAATAATAACGTATCATCAAAATCACTGTCAGGATGATGGGTAGCCATGACCTGCATAATAGAGCAAACGGAGGAGGTAATTTGCACTCGTCTTTTTTCATATTGAGTACCATTGCTTTTTTGAAGTGGCTTGATTAAAAAAGGAAAAAGGAAAAACAATCAAACAAAAGAATAGTGAAGGAGTAAAGCAGGCAACTTCTGTGATCTATGAACTTTGTCAGAGGAAATGTTGAGTGGCTAGCCAGAAAATTCAGTTGTTAGGTTTTCTTGCAATGGGACAATCCACTTTAACCTTTAATACCACATTTTCTTCAGGAGATGATCAGCTATACCCGAAATTTGTCTTAGATTCCATTATGAATGCTACCAGTGACTACAGCTTGGCAGTTTGCTTCCTCCAATTACAATAGAAATGAAAGGAAGAGTACCTCATGATTTTGTTTTGTGTTTTGGAAATGTGGTATTGAGTTTTCTAGTAAATGTATGTTTTCCCTACTGTTCGTTAACAATCAAAAACAGACAATGAGAAAGAGAACTACATCTTAAAAAGTCACCTCTCCCCCTTCTCGCGCCCTAAGGCTTTGTTCCCAATTTCTCTACCTTCTCCCCTGTGGCGGTGCAAGGGGGCAGGGAATGGGGGTTGCAGTCAGTCCATCCCATGTTGTCTCTGCTGCTCCTTCCTCCTCAGGGGAGGCCTCCTCACAGTCTTTCACTGCTCCAGCCTGGGGTCCCTCTCACAGGAGAGTCCTTCACAAACTGCTCCAACGTGAGTCCTTCCCTTGGGCTGCAGTTCTCCACTAACTGCTCTGGTGTGGGTCTCTAACAAAATTCACAGCCTCCTTCGGGCACAGTTACTTCTTTTAGCGTGCAGTCCTCCATGGCTACATCTCCATGAGCTACCAGCGAGCTCTGCTCTACATGGGCTGCATGGGGACAACGTGTGTCACCACAGTCTGCACCATGGGCTGCAGGGGCATCTGCTCCAGCCCCTCCTCTCCCTCTCCTTTCTCTTCACTGACCTTTGTGTCTGCATAGTTGTCTCTCTCACACCCTGCTCCTCTCTCTGCTGCAGGTTCTTTCGCTGGCTCCTGAGAAACTCCCAGATCTTGGGCAGGAGCTGCGCTGGGTCGGCTGGGCCATGGCGTTGCAGCAGAGGCTGCTGGACAGGGAGGCAGCTGGCCAGATGGACTGGCCGGGCCAGGCCCTGCCCGGGGCCGCACATGCCTCCATGTGCTGGACAAAACCACAACATTGTCCTTTTTTGGTCCTCAACCTGGGGCATGAGACATTTTAGGCATATGGGAGAGGTGCTTTTAGGATGCAGTTCTCTTTCTCATTATCTTGCTCTGTTTTTGATTGTTTGAACTAAATTGTTTTTGTGTTTTCCTAAATCAAATCTGTTTCTTGCTTGTGACCATAAGTGGTGAGTAAACCCTCCCTGTCCTTGCCTCAACCCACGAGGTTTTTCGCAGGAGGCTGTGTGGTGGCCTTTAAACCACGACATACTGATATGTCACCTGTATGTATCAATGCTTTCTGTAGGGTTCATCATTTCTATGATTCTATGGAGAAGTACATTTTGTCTTGTACTGCTTCATTAGATGTATGTTGCCACCCCACAGAGTGGTTTTTCAGACAAACAGGAGAAGCAAAGAATTCCCCACAGGACATGCCAAGTTATGTTGGAAGAACGTTATGCTCTAAATACAGTGGTTACTCTGGAGTGATCAGAGAGGCAGAAGGAGAAATAAGATCAAGAATGGAAACAAAGTACTAAAGGGACCTCAGATTTACAGTTATCCTTGGGCTTAGGTAGCTGCTATGAGAATTTTACTTGTGAAACTTACCCTGTAAGTAGAAAGCAGTGAAGCTGCTGAGGGAATGAAAATCTCTTCTGTTTTTGTAAGGACTGGTTTTAAGTCAAATAAAATTTTACTAAAATAAAGATAAATTTAAATGATGAAGACAGGAAATCTTTCTCCAAATACTTCCTTTAAGTATTAACAGAATGATTAAAAGGAAATCGTAATTGAAATTTGTTTTTTGGATTATATTTTAATGAAATTCAGTTCAGCAGCAGTATTACTATGCTTAAAAGAGATGCAGATATTCCATACCATCTCTGAAAATATGTGCCCTGATTATATGGGCGTGCTAATGTCTTTTGGGGGGCAGTTTTTGCAGTGTTCTCATTTGTTGAGGCAGGTGTTATGTACAGGTGGCAATGGCGTTGCAAGGAACTGAAGTTGGACAACATTTAATACACTGAAAATGTTTGGTTTTTCAAGGGTATCATATCCTAAAACATTATTGCAGTACCTGAGTAGTTGCTAACCTTTTTGGTACTGAAAGATAAGGAGGATTACAGTGTTTCATAGTTCTCTTGTATGTTCTCTGTCCTCCCTCTGGACTATTACGTTTTAGTATGACTTTAATAGGCCGTGGTTTTGGACTTTTATTCCTGTAATATCAAAGTTGCAAGTATTGCATGTGGAAGCTGTTATTAAAACTGCGAATATTTTTAGAATATAAACAATTTCAGAGTGAATTACAGTGGTGAATGACCCTATTAGTCTGATCAGAGAATTATAATAACATTTACGGGCGAAGATTCTTGCTTTATATTCTGCAATTATAAGATTTTTTTATTTTTGAAAATTCCAGAACGCTCTCAGTTTAAAAAAAAACAAAACAAAACAACCCCCAAAAAACTTGTATACTCCATTCATGTAACACTAGGTAAATTTCATTTTCATGCCTACTTTCTTCTTTAGCTTGTATTTTAGTGGAGCTTTGAATCTCCAGAGGCGGTGTTAATAGAGAAGCTCATAATTTTTTTGTGCATAAGGAAGAAGCATAAGTCTGTCTAGTTCTGTATTCTGTTCTTGGAAGTAGCCCATAAAATACAACTACAGTATGAAGTAAAAGCAGATACTGGTACTTCCGTGGAACTTCTTCAGGAAATTTGCATATCAGATGCTTTCTGAGTTGGTCTTGGTGCTATTTGAAACAGCCCTGGATGGTTAAAACGTGCTTACTTAGTCTTCCAGTCTTTGCTAGGGAAGAATAATGTTTCATTTTCAAACTGTCAACTGTGTTGAGTCTTGAAAAGAGTTTGAGGTGAAATACATCAGTCATATTCAGTATAGTTCCCAGAAGTTCAAACTTTTCTCTCTATAACATCCTTATTCGTAAGTCAGGCCCACGTGCAGAAGATAACGAAGCTAGTTTGGAGCCATCAGCTGAGAGCAAACAGCTGATAGCTTGCTGTGGATGACCTGCCAGTCATCCGGATACAAATATCACTCACATCCTCATGAGTGTTATGGAAGTGACAGCAGAGCACAATATATATAGCTCTTCTTAGAGCTAAAGATAAAGTAGCCAAGGTACTTTTCGGTCTCACTCTAGTGCTACATAATGACCGTGTTTTTTAAATCAATTTAAATTTTTTCTAGCATGGGCTCTTAATAAAGCGGGACAAGTAAAGCTGAAATAATATTCCTTCAGTACCTTTGTTAATGCTGCATCTTTGCTGTATTCGTATACTTAATTTGAAGTACTCTAAATACATTTGCCGTGCAAAGATGACGGTGGTTCAGACATGTCTATATTTTTTTCTCTTTTCTGACATGACAATTTAGAAGAGGCTGTATAGCCTAGTTTGTATCTAAAGCTTGAATTTTACAACTCCTGATGCATACATGTTTAGTTTGCTCATCTGAATGAAAAACAAACCAGAAAAGAGTTGTGTTTGATTTCTGTACTACCTCTTTCTGAAAATACAGTTCTGCATTCTTAGATTCTGGGGCTTTCTTAACTGCAGATAGAAACCTTGAGCTTTCAGCTCTTCAGTTTTTCCTATTTCCTGATCACAGTAGGGATGAAGCATAAAAGGTTATCTTACACAAGCCTTCTGTAAATAAATATTTGTGTAAATCAGCAAATTACTGAATTATTCATGACTCCTTTCTGGCATTCCCCAACTTGGACAAATAACCACATTTATTTATTTATTTATTTTACTGTGGGGAATGAGTTTACGTGTCAGTAGGAGTTGAAACTCGAAACTTTTAGCCTGATAGCTGACGTCCCCCAGCACCTTGAACTCGATCAGCAAACGCTGGCTTCTTTTAGCCAAGCTTATAGTCTGATTCCTTTCCCTCTGGCTTACTGTGCTCGTCTACAACATAGCAAAACTGTCCATGTACAGTTAGAGATGCTTTTAAGCATTAACATACTACAGATGCACATATACCGTGATGCACATTGCTAACACAACTTGCAAATTTCCTTAACGACAGGCTACTCTGAAATTTGGAACCACTGATTCTTTTCTTTTTTTTTTTTTTTTTTTTTTGAAAGGGAATAATGTCTGTCTTTAGCAATCCGACACGTGTTATATGTATGTAAAATATTTTGATTCAACTGCTGCCATCTCCAAAGCAGCAAGACATGGGTCAAACTCTAATCCCTGTTAAATTCTGGGTTTTGTTTCACAGCATCTTAAGGAAGCCCTTTGATCTAGGGGTCACATGTACCCCTAGGTAGGCCTTTGTGCCTCACTCATCAGAATCTTAGCAAAGAAAGATTTGAGCATGGTAATTCTTCAGAGTGAGGAGGAGTAGCAAGAATAATATGAACACTGTTGGTTCCGGAGTTCAGAAAGTCCATGAAGAACAAGTAAGGCTGCTTATCTTAGGCCAAAGTTGAGAGCTACAAAAACTGTTTGGAATTTTGGAAATACAGAGGTTATTTTAAAAATAACTTTGTGTTTTTCTTTGGTAATACTGAAGGAAACATAGCATCATCTGGTGTCTGGTTTCATCAGCTAATTTACCTCATTTGTAACTCTCCAAGATAGAAATGTTTGTTGATAGTAAGATTTTACTTTCAAAAAAAAAAAAAAAAAAGAAAGGCATAGGAGTTTAATGCTGTGACAAAAGATCAGCAATATCATAACCTTAATTTGGTGCCTGAGATTAAGGTCAGTAGAGGGTAGGGAGTTCATTTGCCCTGGAGTATGTTTGAAAAAGAATGTTGGAAGATCTTAGTAGGATTTCTATAGCAAGCTTCAAGTGGGATTGGATGGCATTCAGAGGATTAGAGAAGGTTGGTTAAAGAGTTATTTACGTGTTTGCATGTTCTGTCTGTTTCCAGTATGCTTCAGCCCAGTTGGATTCCCTGCTTGTCTGGTTTTATTAATAATCACTGGTATAGCGCTGTTGTGGTGCTAGTGATACCTCAGACAGTATAGCACCAGATATGTTCAGTGTTTCTGAAGCTACTAAGATAATTCAGAGTGGGTTTTAGGCCAGATCCTGAAGTGCAAGAATCCATTGTGGAAATACTTACATCTGTTTAATTTTGGCAGACTAGGAGATGGTTTCTTGCCTTTTTTCCAGGGATAAGTGAATCATTTTTAGTGACTTTTAATACCCTCCCCAGGTTAACTAAACAGCTAGTTTTAAAGCCATAGTGAATAGTTGATTAAAAAAATTAAAAAGTGCAGGTAAAACCACATGTATATATTGGAAAGCATTAGGTAGTGTAATTATAGGACTCATTAGACAGCTCTGCCTATAATTTAGCTGTAAAAATGTAGCAGGTAATGAGCTGCTTGAGTAACAAAAATACTGTGAGCAAGTACTTAAATATTTTATTGTTGGGCAGCCCACATCTGAGAATGCAGGATGAACTCAGTAATGAGCAGATGCAGCCAGTTCTCAATGTGCTAAGAAAATACCACTCTTGGACCATGACTGAGCATACTCTGTCTTTGGTAGCTACGTGAAACTCTTGTCTTGGCTACGGGATAGGAAATATTTTGCGATTTTGTTTTGATAAAGTGATTATTGTTCTGCCTCAGTGTTGTCTTCTGCCTGTCTTTATTTGTAGGGTTGGCTCCTTCTGTGCTTGCCTTTACTCAAGCAACAGTAGGGTACAGCTGAGATGATTTAGTGGTGTTCTTGCATCAGGGCTCAGACTAACATCTGTGAAACTCTATTGTTAATCGTATTCTATTGTTTGTGTAAACTATTTTTGTGATAGAGACCCTGGAGCTGTATGTCTACAAGCACAAGCAGTACTGCATCAGTTTATTTTCATAAGCTTTTTTCTTAATTTTTCTCAAAACCATAATAGTTAAAATATGCCAATCTGCATTACTAGGCTGGCGATAGCGTGGATCTTCTGATCTTGCTGAAAAGGAGTTACATACACTCCCTATCACTTGCCTACCAGGTAGTTTGAGTAAATTTTTAAAATTAACTCTTTCAATTGTTTAAAGCTCTTGTCATGTTACCCATAAGTTTTGAGGTTTGTAATTAACATTTTGTGAAAGACTTACTGTCTCAGACTCCTGTTAGAACTTGGCTGCACTGATGTGGTCATGGACTTCAGGGGGTGATTGAAAATATAATAATTCATGGATGCTGAACATACTGACAGTCCATTTTTTTTTTAATTTTAGGTGAAGAATAATAACTTGCAGAGATTAAATAGGAATTATTTTTAATGCAAGCTGCTTGGTTTATTATTTAATGGAATTAAGATTAAGCAAAATAATTATGGTGAAACGTCACAGCTTAATATTTTGAGAAGCAAACGTTAGCTTACTGTTACTATGAAGAGTTAATTTGAACCATATGTATTCTTGAAGTTTTTGATGATCATGTTTTTTAAAGTGACTTAAGGAAGCAAAGATGATATATGTTACATGTTGAAAATGTTCATAATCTTTTGGTTAATAATATTTGCGATAATCCATTTATGAGTGGTCTGCAAGCAGTGTTTCATGGTCTTAACTGGTCTTCTCTAAACATACAAATTTTTATCATAAAGATTTGTCTTTTTTTTTTTTGTGGTTTAGAATTTGCTTCTAATTCATGGGGCCATCAGATTCCTTGTAGTATTGCTGGTGTATGTTTGTTTATACATATTTGTGTATACATGTTTATATATACCTGTGTATACATAGTATTTGCCATTTCTTTTTCTGAAATATACCCTTTCAAGAGGTCCCTGTACAAAATGCATAGCATGGCCAAGGCTATGAGCTTCTCCAGCCATCACCGCTTAGTGAAGATTTTCTGGAATCGTTAACATTTGTCAGTTTCCTTGTTTTTGTTTTGCCTAAGAGCTCGGATATGGAAATAAACTTAATGTGGGTTTTACACAAATAAATACATAGCAGGAGCTTTAACACAATTTACCCTCAGGAATTACACTTCTAACAGGCTGAGAGAGAGGGACTGGTAACCAGTCTCAGCATGTGTTTGCAACCACAGTGGATGCACTGGGCAAGTGTGTCCAGGCCAGAAGATTGGGAGCAGGAGAAATGGGACCGTCTGTTTTGTTAGCAGTTTGTGTTTGTAGTAGCTTAAAAATAAGAAGTTTCACCCAAGTTTAGCTAGTTCTCGGCAAATCGGGTGAACTATTGGAGCACTTGTCCCATGCCAGCTTTGGAAATGCCATAACAAGGGCAGCTGAATAATAAAATTAATTGTCACTGTACTTACCAGTTTGAGAAGTAAAAATTGTGCGTAAATTTTCGAATTGGTGCTCTGCAGATACCCTGTCTGTAAAGACAGTTCACAGTTTGTAGGGTGGTGGGGTGTTTTTTTTACTAAACTAGGATCGTTTTTTAAATTGTGTGTTCCTTTACTTCTAAATGATCCAAACTGTAATTTGGTTGCTCTGAAATGATCTAATGCGTATTTTCTGGTTATGTCATACCTTTATCAGTATCAGTTGTCTTATAAACTGCTGTATTGTTTTGTGATGTTTTTAATAGTGTGGAAAAATTGAGTGAAATCATGCAATGTTCTTTACCTTATTACTTGATTTATTTTCCTTTTCCTACTTTTTGCATTGAATGACAGCTGCTAGCCGGGATGATAGCAGAACCTGCTTTTCTCTCTGAGTATACTATCTTTGCTTTGGATGCCACCAAACAACCTAAGCCACAAAGTGACGGTGTGGTGAGTCCTCCCACCCCTCTTAGCGATGCCTTTAGCAGGGGAAGGAGAGTACTGTACTAGAAGGCAAACCTAGTGTTGCTTGTGGCTTGTTCTCACCAAGGCATCTACCTTAACTCCCCTGTTGCTAACCCTGCACTAAATTTCACGGAGGTAGTACCTGGTAGCTCCTGGCTGGTGTGCTGTATGATGTGAATTTATTGTGACATAAAAAAATTAACACGTTTTCAGTTATACAGGTAACCCTACTATACACAACTTTTAAATAATTTTTGCACAAGTTTGTACGTTTACTGCTAAGAATTCTCTAATGCCATTGCAAGTCTTCATTTTTATGTATGTCTGTATGTATTTCAACATAAGTGATAAGTGAATGTGATAGAGATTGAGATTGTTTTTTGTCTAAAAACTACATGCTTTTTTCTGTGTACAGTGAAAAGCTCACAATGTCATTTACTACTAATGATAGCAGGAAATAATTATCTCACGTAGACACTGAAATTCCGCTAACCTGGCAGGTATTACTGTGAGGGTAAATAGTCTTTTTTATAATAATTAGATTTAATTTTAAATATATCTATTTATTTGCCTGGAAATGCCTGGAAATGTTGTTTTTATAGTATATAAGTAGAGAAGCTCAGTGAGAACAGAACAAGGAGTGGAGAAAAAGAAGCAGGCATAGGGAGGAGGAAAGCAGTCTTCTACTTTCTGACATATATGACATACAGAGCTATGTTCTCGTTATTGTCACAGCACTGGGATGGCATCTGTCACATGATTCAGAGACATGGCATTCCT
>NW_010114036.1:10605-16236 GCF_000699245.1 Pterocles gutturalis
CAGGCGCTTTTTTGCTGCTCATGCAGAGGCTGAAAATGCCACGTCACTGAGAGCTCTTACACGATACAACTTCGATAAGCAGATGGACATAGCACAACACTCCACATTGTGTTGGACTTGTCTCTCTCGAGCTAAGCAAGATTGACCTGAAACGGATTAAAAAGGCAATCTGTGGAAAGTCTTTACTTGTTGTAAAGGGTTACGCTTGTTGAGAGCGTGCCCTTAGAGCACAGATCCATTCGTAGCTCAGTCATGGTGTTCTGGAGATTGAGGGTTTGATGGGAACCAAAGAGGATATTCAGACTGTGCTGAAATCTGTAGTTTTGAAATAGATGCTAGATATTTTTTTTTCGGTTCTAGGTATTTTGACCATATTCCAGGTTCAGTGGTCATTACTTAAGTTTTGCTGCAAATTTAATTAAGCTTTTCTACACTTTCAGCAGTAAACTGTTGTGAGCTGTTTTTCACTACATACAGTATATCCCTATTATAGTCACATTTCGAAAAACATTTCTGTGAATGCTCAAATGTTGTCTTTATTTTATTTTTTAGTATATACTTTAGTGGCAGGAATCACTGACTTGCATATTTATATACAAGACTGCATACATAGCAAATAATTATAATGTAAGAGTTATAATTAATGTTACCAATGTTTATTAATTGTATGTTAACTTTTTGAAAGCTCTAGAGCTGTACACTTATGGCAGGAGTTGGGGAGGGGGAGGAAACAATGTAAAAGTTCATAGGGAAGAGGAGGGCTGATTATATGCAAAGATATTGAAAAAGCATTATATATGTTTGGAAAATAACTAGGTGATCTTTAAGGTCCCTTGCAACCCCAATCATTCTATGATTCTGTGAAAACCAAGGTAAATTAGAGATTCAGGAGAGGGGAAGTTTTGTCAACACACACAAATGCATATTAATTCTGCTAAAGCAGATCAGTAGTTTGACTCTGTGTGTGCAGGTGATGTATGATCCAAGAGAGTGAGCATCATACAGAAGTGACTGTAATTGTGGATTTTTTGGCATAGATGTAGTTAGTATAGACTCTTTACTAACTAAGCTGCATGGGCTTTGTAGCATGAAGAAAACAATTCAGATATTCTTGGACAGAGAGGTTTTTTTAAGGAAAAATTAAAGGAAAATTAGGGGAAAAAATGTGTTCTAAGCTCTTCTTCCTTCCACCATAATTTACTCAATTTTGGAATACCTGAGGAGGGAGAACAGTAAGATGTTTTTAAATGCAGACATTTAAGCTTTTGCTCTTTAGGCTTATGAATTTATTTGTACCTTTGAGAAATAAATAAGATTAATTAGTTTGCATTTCAGAAATAGGGAAGTAAGGAAGCACTAGTGTCACTGGAATGCCCTAATGTGGTCCGGTTAAAACTGGGCTCTGGTTTATACAACTTAGTAACAAAAAGCAACCTTTTTATTAGAGGTTGTAAGTATAGCTGTCTTTGCATAGCAGTATAGTTCTGTATGTTCTGTGGGTTCATGGAGGAAAGACTTCTGTTGGTCTCCAGAAACCCTGATGTAACTCTGCGGGTTTTAACACTTTCAGAGCACCAGCCTGTGCTCTGTGATTCTGTTTTTGCTGAAACATCTCTTAAGGCTTATGAAAGGCTAGGGCTTTTAAGCTCTTCAAAGCCTCTTGAATCCATACTTATATATAGCAACTTCCATTCATGCTTACCTTTCACTATCTGGACACCAGAATATGACCCTTTGCCCTAGAGCACAGTGACTTAGAATTGCAGCAGCCAGGTACCTGTGATGGTCCAGTTTTTATATCAAAGACTGTTAGTGTATCCCTTTTATGATTTGTGACAAAAGAAAGTATAACCCCAAATATAGGTTGTACTTTCATTCACACAGATTGAATTGAAAGATGTCAGCACAGTTAACAGGAAAATTGTAAAAGTGGCGACATTAGTTTTAGTTCTGAAATAGCATTTTTTAAGGATCTTCACAGAAGAGAACAGCATCCATGGGTTTTATATTAATAAAGATGCTATTAGATTTAATAAATCTACTTGCTCTTGTGTTTTAAAATAGATCTTAAATATTATTAAATTATTCTTATGAACTAGATGTACAAACCCTCCATAGTTTCCTTTAATTCTTTTTATGTGTATCAGAATGTATGGTTTTGAAAGAAGTGTCTGTAGTTAATTTGTAGTTCTTGGTAAAGTATTTGTCTTGCTCTGTTGTCAGTCCAGTATGAGCATGGTAGATGCTTTGTAAATTATAAAGCAGACGATAAATTTTTATTTGGACTACCCTTATTATTAACTTTCCAGATAGGAAATGAAAAAGAACAGGTAATGGAGCTGAGAATAAAATGCAGGAATGCTTTTGTTTAAAACCCACTAAGAGCTCTTAATCCACCAGGAATAAATCCACCGCAACAGGATAGCGCTCTGAATTCGAATGCAGATTTTGTTCAGTCCAGATGAAGCGCAATTTCCAAGTCCAGACAGACTGCTTCTATGGCTGGTTATTGCTCATTTGGCTTTGTCTGAATCTGCTTATTTCTCTGGCTTCCTTAACTGTCTGAATTTTTTTCTTCTGTGGTATTTTTGTACTTCCTTAAGTTGTCTCCGCATCAAATTTTTCTGAAGCCCTTTTACACTGAATCAATTCCTCTTCTGTATTTATGTTTATGTATGCTTATCTGCATATCCACTGAGTAGAAACTGTGGGTGTAATTGTGTAGCAGATACATGGATGATTATGATTCATGTTTTACTCCTACATACACCTTGGATATTTCAGCTTGCTTATAACTATCAGAGTACATCTTGATTAAAAATTAAAAGTTACACTGCTTTTAGCTGAATTCCTCATACTTTTTTTTTTTTTTTTTTTTTTGAGATGTCTCAGTGCTTTGCTTCGCTTGGAAAAATTCATATCCAAGGTGCTTTCTAGCATGTTTTGCTACTTCAGTTTGACCTGGTGTAAACACCAGAAAACCACCTGGATTTGTACAGGTTAGATAACAGCTGAACACAGGACATAGGAGAAGCAGGGTAGACAGACTAGGATCAGAAATGTCTGAACTCTGTAAAAAAACAAACCAAACCAAAAACCCCAAACCTAGTGTTTCCAGTTGTGTTGGTTTTGGGGTTTTTAGGTGGGGTTTTTTTGTTTGTTTTCTTTGTTCGGGAGTGCAGAGGAACGTGTATGTGAAGTTTTGCATAGGGTATTTTTTTCTGAAAGTCTAATTTTCTTCCTGTGCTTGTTTGGAGTCTTTCAGCACTTTTTTCCCAGGTAGTTTGTGCACTCCACTTCCTACCCCCCACCCCCCAAGGTACTTAAGCAGAGAAAGATGCTGTGATTCCACTGTTACTCATGTTGGCTGTAAACAACACTGGTCATCAATTAGATATTTTTTTTCCTGCTGTCATTTTTGTCTTTTTGGTGTTCCTTTGATTCGTGCATAAATGTTACATAAATAATCATTATGAATAATTTAATTGGAGATGTCAGCATTTGCAGATGTCTCATACTAATCCATGCACACATAGCTGCTTTGTAGTTCTGTATATTCTGTATATTGCAGCAATCTGTTTTGAATTTAACAAACTAGCTTGTTTGCATGAAGGCATCTTAATAAACATTCAAAAGAAAGTACTAAAAACACAGGCAAGGAAAAAGCGCAGGTGCTATTTCAGTGAATTAAAGTCCTTGTAGTGTATTCCTTCTAACAACTGTTTTTCCTCCTGTAGAACTTAATTAAACAACCACTTCCCAGATCCACGGAAAACAATGGAAGTGGACCAGCCTCCCCTCAGGTATGGGGAGGACGTGATGGGTTTGTTTCTTCCTTCACTGCTGTGTTGTCTTTGTATTACGCTGGCTTAAGGTCCCAGTATATATCTGCATGCTGGAGTAGGGATGACAAGTACATGCCTGGCAGGATACTGGGATGTTTGTGTATAATCCCATTATACAGCATGGGATATGGAGTATTAACCTCACTTTCAAAAGTAGAGGGCGTATTGGGTGGCTAGAAAGCTAATTTCTAGCTGAAGGAGAAGAACTGATAGGCTTAAAAAAACTGACACTAATGATAAAGATGGAGGTTGTTCTTTAATATGTCTCAGAAAAAATTAAGCTTGCTGGAGCGGGATTAGCAGTGACTTCTAGCACATGTGTCCCAGCATTGGATTGTGGGAGTAAAGTAAAAATTTGAAAGCAGTAATGCTGTCAAATCACTCCTGTAGGACCAGCTACAGAATACAGTATATGGTACCATAGCACAGAACCTTTTGTTTCAGAACAGCTGTACTTTAGCTGCCTAGATCAATAATTGCATTTTATGTAAAAATCATGATGCCATTGAAATAAAAGTAAAAAAAAAAGACTGTTGGAGGCTTTACAATCAATTTGTTCTCTTAATCATAGGAAAATATCTTTGTATCTTTGAGATAAATACAGTCTCCTGGTTAATACATCAAGAAGTGAGTCACACCATTTTATTTTTTTTTAACATTTGGGACAAGAGCAAATGCAACTATTTATTTTAGTTACATATTCTTCACTTTTTAAAGGGGTGACACAGAAATACATTCTTTCAGAAGTTTATATCAGAGCTGTAGCTTATTGGATTGAGTTGCTGTGAGATCACCCACATCTGGTAGTTGCATGCTTGATTTTTCTGCACAAGGAGATAATTCTTACAAGGGAGTGGTAGCAACTCGGTGTCATGCATGTGTTAGGCAACAGTTGCTCCTTGGTCCAGGTCAGGTCTCTGTTTCCTAGGCTTTTGTGTGTCTGTCTGCCTATAAGCAGTGCAGAAGTAATTATTTGCTTTGAATTTTCGCAGCTGAGCAACACCCAGTCTTTTGCCCAGAGGCTTCAGCTCAGAGTTCCCTCCATGGAGTCCTTGTTTCGAAGCCCAGTGAAGGAGTCCCTGTTCCGCTCTTCTTCTAAGGAGTTCCTGGTACGAGCGCCTTCAAGAGACTCATTGAATTGGCTGGACTTGGATGCAGCTGGTCCCACCTTTGATCCACCTTCCGACGTTGAAAGTGAAACAGAAGAGCCCCTGGGAAATATGGACGGCCTCAGCAAAGAGCAGCTGCTGCAGCGACTGCACAGGATGGAGCGCAGCTTGGGCACCTACAGGGGAAAATACTCAGAGGTAGGCAATGCTGTACTGACTTACGTGGCCAGAGAGGGGGAAAAGATGAGGCTAACAGATACTGCAGTAGTGGATAATCTTTTTATTCTCCTCTTTGGAGAAAATGAATAAATTTACAACTAACATGGAAGTTAAGTTGTTGTTCTAAGTCTAGTTATTTTTGGCCTAGATGGGCCAACTGTTTTTCTGATAATAAAATGTCAAAATCCTTTTATTGGCTTGTTTGTAAGTAATTTCGTGTTGTCAGCAATAGAGATTAGTTAGTAGTTACACAAAGGAAGCCCGTGATGGTTTCTGCTGAAAGCCCATAGCAAGGGGTGGAGTTCAGTGCAGAGGTGAGCATGGCTTGTACTCAGATGACAGCAAATTTACTTTTCTTCTGAAACTTATTCTTGAAGTACACGTCTGTTCCATGTATATGCGATGGGCAAGCATTTTTTTTTCAATAAATAAGTGTCTCGGTGTCAGGACCACCACCA
>NW_010114037.1:0-25812 GCF_000699245.1 Pterocles gutturalis
GGGGGGGGCCTGAGCCGGCCTGGAGGGCTCCGGGGCCTGGGGTGACCCCGGGTCCGCGCCTCGCCCTCCGTTGGGCAGGGCTGGGGAGAGGGAAGGAGAGTGCTGGGGACGATGCGGGGGTTTGCCGCTCGGATGAGGAGCTGTAGGCGGATAACGGCGCTCGACAGCCGAGCGCAGCCCGGCACTTGGGCTGAAAGGGAGGGGACAGCCCGGGCACAAACCCGCGGGGGTGGACGGGATTATCTAGGAAATAGAGAGGAAATAATTCCCTGTGGCTGGATGGGGGCCAGGAGAAGAGTGCAGTGCAAGTAAGAGCTAAAACCGCTTTATAATAGTAAGAGGTACTTGTTACTAGGGGTCTTGGAAGCATCTCTCTTTGTGAGTGATAAATGCCCTAGCGCTAGACAGAGAAAATGGGATTGCAGCGGGTACTAAAGCATAGGAGCTTCATAATTGGTTGTTTACCTGTAAGAAAAGCATACCATTAGCTGCTTAGGTCAAGAATGCAAGAAATAAGGCCTTTTTTTGGCATGTCCTGTCAGCAGTTTGGATTTTTTCAGGAACCAGTTATAGTGACAGTTTCATTCTCCGGTGCCTGTGTTAGCCCTGCAGGCACTTGCAGAGTGGTCCCACTGACGCTGCTCGTGAGTGAGGGAAACAGACTGGATGCTCCATGAGGATGTAGGCAGCCTCCTTTACTTCCATACTCCCGGGTGGCTTTGTAGCCTGTTAAGCAAGTTCTTCACATTGGAACAGCTTTACCATCAATATCTAGGCTGTTCAATTTGTCTTTGGTTCAGTAGTGATGGATTTGGGGTTGTAATGAAGTTTGGGGTGGATCTAAAGCTTTTGAACTCCCTGTTTTTTCTGTAAAAAGTTTCCTGCTGTCATTGATCACTTTTTTTTCCCCCCTTCTTTTCTTTTTAAATCCAGGCAAGCATTAAGTGAGTCTGAGGCAGTTGAAATGAAGGTTTACTAGAAATTTACAAGTATGTTTTGTTATGGCGCAGGGACACTTGTGCCTTTTGCCAAAACCTTGGTTCTTAGTTAATACATCACTACCCTAAAATCCCTCAAAATGTTGTTGCAAAAGTTATCTTGTGGATAATTTCTTCATCCCTTAGGTCTTTGCCTCCTTGAAAGAATCCTTCTCTGGCATTTCAATAAATGGAAACTGTATGGCTTAATTTTAGGGCTCTTGGGTTTTTTGTTACGGCGTGAAGATGTGAATCTATATACACATCAGAAAAGCTGACTTTCTGCGTGTTTGGTTTTTTTTTTTTTTTGGATATGTGCTGCCTTGGCCTTATTTTACATGTGAACAGTCACGTATGCATGTAATGCTGTACTTAAGAATATTAAAATATTTTCTACACTTAAGGTTTCAGGAATTTCTGATGTTTAGCGCTTCTGCAAACTTTGGTGATGGCGTCTTTCCCAAATGGCTCCTTACATTTAGCCATAGTATCAGTATTAACTTTAATCCTGACAGACTTGGAGTCTTATGTTTGACTGAAAAATCTACGCTTAGACAATTACGTAAACTGACAAACTGTGAAAAATAGAGAGGCCCTGGTAACTGACTTTTGAGTGCAGGGGAATTGCTTAGTGTTTGGCAATTCTGAAAAAAAATGCCTATCTAAGCCTGGCTTTAGACCCTTTCCTGTGACCGTCTTGTCCTCTATCTCCAGTAGGAATTGCAACTACTTCTGAGACAGAATGCTGGTTTCTGGGTCAGACAACACAACGCACAATGTAAGATCCATCGAAGCCTGTAGAAACATCGTCACATTCAACAATAGCTTCCTTGGTACTTATTGGTACTCGGCATGCTCATCTTGAATCTGCTTAAATGTTGTAGGTTTTGCTCACCCCACTAATTTCCAAATCTGCATCACGTGTGTAGGGAGATGGGGCAGTTTTTTTACACTTCTATCCTGTGTGTTTTTCAGCTTTTAGGGGTTCCTGTTTTTCTCCGTCAGTTGTGCACCTGAATGAAACCTGGATGTTTTGCAGAATTCAGACCAGCCTCTCATGTGCACGCTTAGTGCAGTCTATCAGCAGTGATGTGTTGTGTCAGGGTGATATTACAGGTAGTTTACATTGTTATTTGTTTCTTTTTGTTGCATCTGCTTTTCTGTTTTGGTAATATAGATTTGTATTGAAGAAAATTTTCCACAAATAAATGATTTGTTACATAGGAGTTTTGTTACGGACTGTATTTGGGACAGGTGGAACAAAAATTAAAAATATTCATAATTTCTGCTAGTCATATCTATTTACATTGGGTTAGCTTGTCTTCCTCATAACATCGCTAAACAAGGAGGACCAAAGCAGCATCTGTCTCTGGTAGTTTGTGGCCTCTGTGTCCAGTCTGCATTCTGTCACTTTCTCAAGCAAGTTTTTTCCCAGCCTTTAGCTATAGGGAGCTCAAGTACATTTAGGCAGGGTTCGGAATGGCATTCCTTACAGATGGAACTGTACAACGTGGCTGTCCTCAGTGGGTGTTTTCCATTTTACTGATAAGGGGAAATCAGTGAGGAACCCTTGATGAGGACAGATAATTTTTTATTGGATGATTTTACATTTTCTTCAATCTAGGGACTTCATTATAAAACTGTACCATTAGTGCAGTCTGCTGAAGTGGCAGACCTCCGCAGCTCAGCTTACCACCTCCTGTGGTTTCATCTGAGATTCTTGGAGCTCAGTGCTGAATTGATGCTTAAGTGTGGTAGCTGCCATGCTACCTGTATGGACTTTTTTGTGACAGCCAATTTTTGTAAGGCAAAATAAATTTTATTTCTATAATGAGATCTCTTTTTGACAGGAAATTTTTATGTGTTAGTAACGAGACATTTGGGGGATACTGTTCATTTTTTTTTTTTTTAATGGAAAAGGTAGCAATGAAATACATGTCAGTTGGATTATATAATTAGTCTTAGATAAAGTGCCTCAGGATGAGCAGAACTGATTAATCATTGTTTATGGGAACAGGAAAGTGGTTTTTTTTGTGTAGAAAATTTTGTGCCTTGTCAGTGGTAATAGCATTGATCTGGTAGCAGTGAGACTTCATCAGTGCTAGCTGCTGTAGGAGTCATCACCGAATGTACGCGGGTACATTTGCCTTTGTGTTACTTGGCCAGGTCTTGTGCCAGCTCAGCTTGCCCTCCACCTGTGCTAGACCAGCAGTGCCAGAAGTGCTGGGCATTCCCAGTGCTCTGCCATTTCTGGGCAAGCTGGTGACAGCAGGCCCTGGGCGAAGGTAATACCTTGCTGGGAGTTTCCACTGTGTGGTGGACTAGGATGTATAAAGCTGTGCTTGCTGCTGAAAACAAAAGAGGTTTGGAAAAGAGGGACTGGAATTTGATAGGAAGCATCTCGTGCTCTCACGTCTCAGTGTGTTTTGAAATGTAATGAAGATAAAAAGAATCCTTTGAAGGAAATTTTTTCATATTCTCTTGTGAAAAATATCCAGATGTTCATTCTGCTTTCTCAAAAACCTACTTATGAAAAAAAGTCAGTAATTTTGTCATGGAGAGTCTTAATGTCTAACTTTTATTTTTAACTTAATTTTTGTGAAAAGCCACAAAATTTTTGAAAGTGTTTTTCACATATTTTAACATTATTTTCCATTAAAGAATGCAGCAGCAGTACCAACTTGATATTTTTAGGCATGAATTTGTACAGTAATTATTTATTGCTGTCCTTGCTCCCATCATTCAGTTGAAGACCTTTCCCATTGATCTCACAGAGCTTTGGAACAGCGTAGGTTGGAAGGGGCTTTGGGGGATCATCACCTTGTTCATCCTCTGACTTAAAAGCATACCCAGTTAGAGGATGAGGTCCACAGCCTTGTCCAGCCGAATTGTGAATATCTCCAAGGTGGGAGACTCAAATCGCTCTGCCCCCTACTTCCGTGATGACTGTCCTCATGGTGAACATTTTTTCCTTATGTCTAGTCAGCGTTGTCTGTGTTGTAATGTGTATCCATTGCCTCGTATCATTGTGTTTCTGGAGAGAGTCTGTTTCCATCTTCTCCCTATCTTCCTGATATGGAGCTGAAGGCAGCAAAGAGATCCTCTGAGCCTTCTGTAGGCTGAAAAATCCACCATGCTCATTCTCTCCATGTACAGAGACACTCTGATCCCCTAATCAGTTACCTTCCTTGAGTAGCCCCCCTTGGTTACCCTCCTCTGGGCTCGCACCAGGGTGTCAATATGTCTCGTACTGGGGAGCCCAAAGGTGGTCACAGTGCTCCAGGTGTGGTCTCTCCAGTGCTGAATCAACGGGGATATCATTTTGCATATCACTTTTCTAAATGAATTTTTTTGATTCAGCTTCAGTTTCTTATTCTCACAGGAAAGATATGTTGTGATTGCTTTGGAACCTGCTTAGAGGATCTCAGCACCTTGTGAAAGGTGTTTTGGAAAGTCTTTTTTTCTGTTAAATAACCGATTTCACACTGAGCTCATTTCCGGAAGTAAAGACCTTTTTAAATTTCAGTATAATGCCTATAAGCAATACGTATTTTTTTATATTGTTGTTGCAGTATGTATTGTTTGATGTAAGTACTGTGCTTACATGTGATGAGCTCACTTGCTGCTGAATTTAAATGGAAGAGCAGCAGCTATTTCATGTTCAAGGCAACTCCTGTTTGCCTTATACAAGAAATCCTTTCACTGTCTATAGAGCTGGTTCTGTGAGTACAGTGAGCAGGATTAGCCTCACGTAGACAAAGATTTTACTGCATTTTAAATGGGAGAGTCTGAGATACTACATGCATATTGTAGCTTGGATTTTAGCACGGTTCCTGTATAATTCCCTTAGTTCAGGACAGTCAGCATGTGATACTTTTGGATTTCTTGCACCAGTGCCCACATTTCGCTTTCCTCATTTTTGTTGTTTTTGTCCATTTTCATGCTGTCTTTTGGGCAGGGGTAATGGGAAGCAATGAAATTGGTTATGGTTTTGAAAGCCATTGTTGTTTATTTAGTATTCACTAAATCACATTTTTGAGAAATCTGAGGGTCAAGAAGTTTTCATGTTAGCAATTTTAAACAATGGATTTTACTATGATCAAAACAAAATGAAATCCCAGCAAGACACTAAGATTTTTTTAGTTTGGATGTATTGTAGAACTACTAACAAAAGGAAATTCCTCTGTGCTAAAAGCTATTTTAATGAAAAAGATAGAATTTTAAATATTTAAAGTTACTGTATAGCATTTTTCAGCTTAGCATTTATAGGACAGATAAATTTATTTTGAATAATACTTTCTAGAGGTTTAAATCAAGTGATTTAGTTCTTTAGGTATAAAATCTGTCAAGAGGAAAAATAAATTTAAATTATTAATACAGATGAAACATATCAATAAAAAATATTTTACAGCAGCGCCAAGGCCCAAGGCAGAAGTTGTGTTCTTTTACATGCCATGTGAAGAAATGAGATCTAGAATGAAGAGGGTCTTCATTCTGTTTCTATAGTTACTATGCCAAGAAAGTATTATGTAGGAATTTTATGCCATGCCCAAATTCTCAGAGGCTATTTTTATGATTTTTAAAGCTACCAACTGCCTTTTTGTATGGAACTAAAGATGCTCTTAGGCTTTGGGGGCAGGTTCTATTTCTTATTTATTTACCTGCTTGCAGACTTTTGTGGAAAATGGTGAATTATGCTGTGGTTGCCCCTCTGTATGTATATATATATTTTTTCAATATATTTGCAATAGAGTCCAAGATTGTTATTGAAAAGCCTATAATATTTCCACTATCTGTCTGTCTGTGTTTTCAATCTTCCTGATGCTAACTGAGTTAATGTTTAAGGATGTAGAATGGAAAATTTGATCTCAGTGTTCTTTTCCTTCTTATTCTGTGGCTTCTTAATTAAATTTACAGTTAATTATGCAATTTATTTTGTGTTGACCTTTCCAAGGACCTTAAAGCGTCTGGCAGTGAATGCAGAGTCTCAGTGTTTATTTCCATGAGTCCGTGTATGAATTTGTCATAAATTCTAGTTGGACATTTGGAATTTAAGATGGCCAGTGGATTACTAACAAATGATAACATATGTATCCCTGGAGATACTAACTGTAAATATACACAAATATATATAGAGAGAAATACTGAATTGTGTCATACACAGCATTGAAAATTAGGTAACACCGCTGCTACCAGTAATAATAGTAATTCTGCATGTCAGAATATTACAGAACATTTCGGATGCTGTAGGTCTACTCTTTGACATAGGTGTCCCAGTTGGTGCTAAAACCCCTGCGTTTGGATGATCATATCCATTTGTAGTCCCATAAAACACTGACACCTGTTCCTGAGGAGAGGGGCATCTGTGGTCCCAGGGGAGACCACCCTTGAAAGCTGGTTCCTGGCTGTGGAGGCCAAGTCCTGTACAGGCAGAGCTCTGCTGAGGCACAGAGCCCTGCTTGTGTGTGTCAGATGTCATGGACAGGGAGCAAAGAAAAGTGAAATGAAAGCAAGCTTCATACTGCAAACTAGTTTGTTGGCGATTTGAAAGGTTGTTGGTCAGTGTAACCTTTGTGGAGGTTTGGGGTTTTATGATTTGTTTCTTATTTTCTACAGAGGGACACTAAAGTATTTGTCATTTACTATCAGTAATCTTTTTAAAAGAGGCTTTTGATAGCTCTGGGGGGAAAAAAAGGCGATAGCTATAGTATTATCAGTGTAGGCAAGCATATGAATCTAGCAATGCATTTGTTAACATAAAACAAAAGTACAAATGAGAAAAAGCCAGTATGGCGGCAAAAGAAAATATATATGCGACCCCAAATTGATTTTATCTTTCTGGAACTGTTGTTCACTGGCACAAAATACTAAGTGCACCTTGGCAAAGTACGAACCCTGTAATTTATTGTCTTTTGTGTTTTATCAATAAAAACACAAACCAGTTATCTCTCCCTTCTATTACTATTTTATTTATGAAGTGTTTGTGAATCTGTAGGTCTTCTGGAAGATGGTAAAAAATTTATAAATACACAAAAGCACAAAGTTTCTCACTGGAACTGTGAATGTTTTTCATAATAGTAAGGAAGAGATGGAGACTGGAAATGAAAATGCTTGGGGACGTACCCTCAGGCTCATGAAACCCTCATGCAACTCAAAGCTGTTTTCATGGCATTGTGCATGCAAAAGGGAGGGTAAAATAAGGCCCCAGAAGTAATGCTCAGTCTTATGTAATGGTGAGGCTCCTGCCTGAGAGGTATTGCTGTGAGAAGCAGCAACTAGGGACAGAAAAGAACTCACATGGAGGATGATTCAAATGCAGCCAGATTTTTATAAGAAACTGATTAAAAAAAAAAAAAAAAGTATAAGCAACCTCTAGGTTGTGTTTCTCCCTATATCCTGACAGACTGGCACCACTTACATAGTAAGACTTTTTTTTTTTTAAAGCTGTTAATGGTTAAAGTCAGGATGTAACCTATTCCCTTGTTTAATAGGTCTGACCTGTGGAAATAAGTGTGCACTAGGATAAGCAAACTGGCAATTAACTTAAAAATCTCAAGAGCAGAGAATTCCACTTGCTAGGAAAGAGAAGCACAGTGATAAGTGATTTGGAGAGGTGGGACACCAGAGCAGCTAAATGCCTTATGCAATCCATTTGCAGGGAACTGTAAGGTGGGCTTGGGGACAAAAGGAACAGAGCAAAGCAAAGAAAAAGGAGTGTACCCTGAGGGTTTTACAATGCAGAAAGATTGTACAGGGGCTTAGGATAAAACTTTGTCTCTGACAGCTTGGGCATGATATTTAATGCAGTGGAAAGAGCAAACAATAGTGTGGCACAAACTAGTGAAAAGTTATCAGAAAGAAAATAGGTGGACTATGTTGCTGCAGCACTTGAAAGGTTGGTGGGTGAGACCGCGTTTAAGACATCAGCTGCATCAATTTCTAGTCAGCCTTTGTGTATCCTTTTGACAAAACAAGATATTCTCAAAATTGAGGATAAAATTATAAAGGAGTTGTGAATGACCGCTCTAGGGTGTAGGTGAACAAAAGCTGGTAGAACTGGCTTCTGTATGAAGAGGGAAATTATGATTCAATTTCAGTGGAGAAAACAGAAAGGAATTGAAGGGGAAGGAAGCCGGGGGCTGCTTGAGTTAGTGACTTATAATCACAAAGGAAAGGACACCTATGTGTTCCTTAGTACTTAAAAAGACAATTGATTTTTATCAAAAGCCCAATAGAAAAAATGAAATGGTACAAACACATGAACCTGAGTTGTGTCTCTGCCACTCTTGCTCTCATTACATTACAAGCTGGAGAGATGAACATGGTTTTGTTATTAATCTAAATTTGCTCCAGCTTACCTGACAGTGTACTGAGTGTCAAACAGAGGCCAAAGAAAGCAAAGGACTACTAGGCTTTATTAGATTTTTTTTTTCTTTTCTGGTTGTTAGCTTGAAAATTAGATTTTTTTTTTTAATTCCAGTGTATACTTTGTACTTTATTATTTGGAATGGGTTAGTATTTTAGAGACTGCTTTATCCAGACTGTTGAAGTTCCTATCAGTAACTAGCTGTCATTACAATTAAAATATACATGTAAACATAGTGTGAAGATTCTGTCCTGTTTTCTCTCCCCACACCTCCCCTGGTATTGCCCCAGGCTATGTGTTCTGACAGCGGCTGCAGCTGCACAGCCAAGTACCGGTTTGTGAGTTGGCATCCCCAGTCAGCTTCATTGTCTTTTCCACTGGTGGTTACCTCTTTTTAAGAATATGAACATACAGGGGGAACAAAACTAAATAAAATCATATTATGAACGGCTGACTTCCAAGCTAATCTAAAACTGCCTCGCAGTAGTGCCTGCCTGTGTCAAAAAAACACTTGAGCCCATTTTATATTTCTGAGAGTAAGTCACCTTCACTCAATCCATCATTACAGAGGAAAAGGACTCAACCTGTGCTGCCTTCTGCTTCTAGGTACTGTGTGAGACACTGTAAATGAGCCTAAGAGCCAAGTTGTTTGTGTGGTTTTTTTTTGTTTTTGTTTTGTTTGTTTGTTTGTTTGTTTGTTTTTGTTTGTTTGTTTGTTTGTTTTTTAACCACACTTGTTAAGGCTTTGGAATACATCGAGAAAGTTGAGTCTTGCTTATTCTGGGGCACTTGGATTGTTGAGACCACGCAAGTAGCTGTAAGCATTTTTGCGGTGACACACCAAGAACTGCTACATTTTGCCAATTTAGGTTCCAAAAGTTAAGCTGGTGAGTTCATCTGGGTATCATCTGTTGCTTATTTTTTTGTATCCATGCTCACTATGGATAATGTAAAACTCCAGGTTCAACTCCTGTTTGAAGCTGGGCTTGTAACCTAGTGGCAGTGTTTAGGGGAAATCGACAACAGTAATGTCAATAGTAAACTGATTTCAGTGCCATCTGCTGTATTTTAGCTGCAAATGCCCCTATGTGGTGAATGAACAAAGATCAAGTTTAGCTGGTGCACAAGGGAGTGTAAATCCTGTTGTGTTCAGAAGTTATATAATGGCAGACTTTGGTATTTTCTATGTAATAAATTCATTGCACGATGATCTTGTAAGTGATGTCTATGGCCAAAATGAAGATAACAGCTTTATTTTAGTGCTGAAGTAAGACTTAAGACCAAAATCAAATAGCTATTAAATCTTATCACTGAAAAAATAATATTTTTATATATATATACACACACACATGTAAAATAATTATTCTATATGATCTCTACTACCAGATTTTGAGATAATTGATAAGGAGCAATTGTAGCAGATTGTACCACCTTGGTTGTAAACTCCCAAGGTTTAAGAAGGAAGGAGAACACGTGGATTTTGAAGTTCTAGATGCATTTGCTGTCCTGACAAGGAAAATGCTTTTCTTGTCTCATAAATACAACAAACATTAATAACAGAGAAAGAATAAATACAGAGAGTGCAATGTCAATTTGTCTAGCCAACTTCTAGTGACCACACTTTACAGTGGAAAAACATGTCTGAACTCTGCTCTGAAATGTCACATTAAAGACAAAGATATTCCCATGATAACTGTCCAGAAAATAGCAGGTATCACCACCCTAACTGCTGCCTGTTGTTGGTTTACCGTTATTTTGGCACCATGAAAGCCAATGCCAGCTGACACACAAGTGCACCTGGCACGGAAAATACTGATAAAAAATTCAGTGATGGGGCTTGATATTCAAGTCAAAATGAAAAAAAATCTGTGAATATATAGAGAGACTGTCTCTGAGAAAGAAGAAGGGTATGAAGGGTGTTGGTACATGCTAAAAAACCATAGGAAGCCCTTGTTTGTGTTTTAAATATGATGAGATAACATTCCTTGCAGTGACAAGGATAGCAGAGTGACCGTAGTTGTTGCTTGCTCGCTCTTCTCATGCATCCAACGGAGAAGGAAGCATGTGGGCTACAACGTGGTTGTTGCCCTCAGTCCAGTGCAGAAGCCTCCTCAGATTGTAGAGTTGGTGAGACTGTGGTGTGGGGGGAGCCCTTGTTTCCTTGAATACTGCTGGTTCTTTGGGGTTTAGTTTAAGTCCCAGGTGAAGCAGGGAGAGTGCAGCCGAAACACAGTGAAATATTTATGTATCGGTGGTCACTTCTCAGGGTGCAGGTGCTTCCTGCTTCACGGAAGTCTTCAAAAAGTGTATGCACATCGGCTGTGAAGCTACTGTTATCAAAACAATAAATTTAATGTATCAAATGATCCGCATATTCAGTAAAAAGCACTAGGGAAATGCATTATTTAACACACTGCCTCATGATGGTGTTTAGTCTGGAGCTAAATACAGCTTCAGTTGTAATTATATATGTGCTTTACCAGTGGGGCTCCCATAAATGGATTTCAAAGCCCTGCTGAGGACAGTGTTATTACACTGATTTTCTATTACTTTCAAAATCATTTTGTTTCTGACAATGTGAACTGACAACAAAGTGAAAATGTGTCCCACCCACTTAGGGTTTTTTGTACATGTTCTTTCTTTCTTTTCCCTTTAGTTGCCCCATGTGAGGAACTTGATGTAGATCCTACTCTTAGTAAAAACCAACATTTGGCTGCATTTGAATTACTGCAGATGTAAGCCTGTGGGGCAGGAGCTCCAAGACGAGGGAGAGTAAAGAAGAACAATCCTTTTATTGATGGGAAGGGATCAGTGTTGCTGTGAAGAGATTATTTACAGAGTCCACCTCTCCTGAAGTGTCTTTTAGGCAGGCTGTACATCAGCGTGGATTTGGGAGCTGCATGGTGCTTCGCTAGAAGGTTTTGTAGTCTGCACAGATGAAATGGGCATGAGAGAGAGGGAAACGGGACATGTCACTGCCATTATTCATGTGGGCTTGCATGTCACTTTAGAAGCTTACTCAGGGTTCAATAAAAGTATGCCTTTATGTCTGGCATTTAATGTTTCAAGTTTTATTACGTTAAGACAGTCAAGCCCAGTTAATTCCCTCAGTAATTCTTAGGGAAGTGATCTGTGTATGAAAATTATCTTCCTGACATTAAATGGAATTAATTGCTAATGCAAAAAAAAAAAAAGTAACAAAACATAAGACAAGACAAATCTGTTATGAGAATAATATATTTTTACTGTATTTTGCTAAGTTAAGAAAATTTCAAGTGATCTGATCTTATTTATTCTTTAGAGAAATATAGGCCTACAGTCATTACTTATGTTTTAGAATTTCTTATTAAAAATAAGTAATTAGTTGAGCAAATCATCTACAGTTATTTGACAGATCATTAGGCTGTTACATGGAAAACAGGATTATTCCTAAGAAAGAATCCTAGAGAAACTGTAGCTAGAGATGGGATTAAGCAGAATGTCTTAATATTTAAACGTGCTGTTAGAGGCTGAGGATGAATGGCAGACAATTGATAATAACATTTGTATGCAAACTGGCTTAGATCGTGTCTTGCCATTGGGGATCAGTCAATCTGAACCTTAAACCTGATTGGCACTGAATAGATCTGCTCTTTGCAGGTCAAATTTGTGCTATGATGCTCTGTTCTTTTACAGTAGGTACTGCTGTCACTGGCATTTGTGAATTTGATATAGACAAAGTGTGCTTGATTTCCCTCTAGGCTCTATTGCTCTATCTTCAGTTGCAGAAAGTGTCTCTTTCTTGAGTTGGGTAGCATCAAGTACAATTGTAGAAAAGCAAGGCAAATAGGATTTTATGCATTTAGATAGGAACCTCGTGGTATTATTTGTAAAGATGTGGGGAATTGTGGGTGAGAGCATTGTTTGGGTTGGTAAAGGTGTGACAAGAAGTTGGGGTTGGGATCTTGTTTGGAACAGGTGGGAGGAACCTCATGGTATTATTTGTAAAGATGTGGGAGCATTGTTTGGGTTGGTAAAGGTGTGACAAGAAGTTGGGGTTGGGATCTTGTTTGGAACAGGTGGGGGTGTAAGGGAGGAGAAATGTGGTTGGGAGGGCAGATGGAGGGAGCAGGCCCTGGTTTGGGAAGGTAGGATAAAGTGAAAACAAACTTGAAGCTGAGCAAGTCAAACTAAGTTCTAAGAGGACATGCTTCATTTTTTTTTTTTGGCCTCCCACTACCTGATGTCAAGGGAAAAATATTTCTCTTGGTGTCTCCCACTCATACTGTCTCAGTCCTTCCTTTGGCTACTTCTGTAGAAATATCTAGTGAGCTTTTAATTTTCCTGGGCTTCATGTTAGGTAAGTGTTGCAGCGCTTTACTACGCAGGAGAGAAGTTACTTGGGTGCGCTGCAATCACATGCTCAGCGTTCAGTAAGAACCCTTCAGTTTCCTCAAATAAATGAGATATGTGAAAAAGATATGCTGATTTTAGATTGAGTGAAGCTCCTCTAAGCCAAATCTGAAAATCATAACTGACTGCAAATGGCAGATGAAAGGCAATTGTGCTCTCTGGAGATAAGGGCAACTGATAGGTGGAGCAGCAGAAAAAAAACATTAAAATGAGTGCATTGGAAGGAATAAGATCAACTGCTATAATGTTTTCTATGTTCCAAACCTGCTGTTGCAGCTTGAACTGTTCCCATTACAGCAAAGCATTATTGAAAGGACTTAAATAGCTTGCCTAGCAGAGCAGCATATAGTAGTATCACTGTGATTAAGCTTCCACCAGCATTTCTATGATAAACATATCTTCAGGGTCCTATAACCCAGCTTTCAAGTCTTTATTTGGTGCTTGTAATATACCATGCTGTGATTTAACATTTGTCAAAAGATTGTAGTGTGAAACTGTGCTCTCATTCAGATAAGAGGCGCTTAGAGCAATATATATGTTCCAGCATCCTATGGACAATGTTGACTCTTTGCAGACTGTCCTACCTGTGGGGAAATGAGCAGCTGAACATGTGGGTACAGTGAAATCACAGTGTTCGTATTCAGTAAGAGCCTTATGCCTGCATGGGTAAGTAGTTGTGCAATGCTTGAAAGAAGGCAGGAAAATCACAGTGGACTGACAGTCACAGTCTGATTCCTATTTCATCTTCTCAGCTTGAGAAGGAATATAATCGGTGCCAGTCCCTTTTTCTCCATATGTAGTACTGCAAAGTCTCTCAGGGTTGAGAGAATCCAACAGCCACTGAACGTGCATTAGCACAGGTGGGTGGGCAGAAGTTTGGATCTGCACTCAAAGTACTTCATCTGATAAGGGACCTAGAGAAGATTGCTTGTTCATTGCAGTGAGGAGAAGAAAGAGACTCAATAAACTTCAATTTCTGCACACTCTGGGTGTTTAACAATGACTCAAGCAGGCATCCTCTTTATGAATGTCCTGACTTTTTTCAGAAAGCAAGGAAGCCTCAGCAAAACATTAGCCTCTAAAGGCAGCACATTGACAATACTCTCGTACCCAGCGTGTGAATGCAAGGATGATTTCCTGGGCCATTGAAGATGCTTAGCATTTTGTGCTGTTTCTGAGAATTGGTGGGTGCACAGCTCAGTTTTCCTTCAGGAACTTGGTGCTGTCAGCTTAACTGCCCGGGAGTTCAGTCTCTCCCATCTTCTTTGGGATTAGTGCAGTTATTTCAGAGTCCTAACAATAAATAAATAAGGTATAATGTTCATTCAGGTTTTTTGCTAGCCCTAGGTCCAGAGACTTAAACTAAAGTCTGTAGCTATTCTGGACTAAGATTTGCTTATTACTGAGCTTCATTAGCATGCTGGTGTGTGAAGGCCTTTCCTTTCCTAGCAAAAAAGAAAGGTTTTGAAACGTTGCCTCTTTAATACTGCCTGCTGTAAGCGTGTCTCTGAGACCAGTACCCAGTAAACAGGGCCTGTGTTATTGCACGTAGGGGCATGCCATGGTGATTCTTTTTAACAGGTTATGGAGCCACAGCTCCTATCACTTGAGTGGCACCTAGAAGGGGGACCTGTTTATAGTGCAATGCTAGGCACCTTTGAGAAGCATCAAAATAAAATGCACTGCATAAACACGTACAATGTAGAACCTTGATAGTGCATGGTACTTTTCTTTATCTAATTGAAGTCCAGTTTTAAGTGTGTCAGCTCTTGAGTTTAAATTCTACCTGCAAGTGCTTCCAAGGCTGATCCCTTGGATGTTAGCCCAAAGAGCTGCTGTCATGGAAATGAAAGCGTGTCCAACTGTTCCGCTGTTCTTTGGGGTCTTCACAACTGTCCTGGGATGAGCTCTCTGTGGCCAAAGGAAATAGTAACTAGAGGTGAGTGTGTTTCATGAGTCCTTTCCTGCACTGTAAAGGATTTGAACCAGAGGGCCTCTGAACCTGGTGACTGAAAACATCAGATGTGGGTGGAAATTAAAAAAGCTAATCTTAGAGCTATGCAAGAAAAACAGCTGAGTGTTGATTATTTGTTGTGGTCTAAAGTGAGATAATTTGGGCACCTGCAATAAAGGTCTGATGTAAGTAGTATGAATGGCTAAAATAAACATGTTTCTTAGAGGCAGAATTGAAGTAATGAAGGGCACTGAAATTTGAGTCCCTTGACTAAACGTAAGTCTTTTTCCATCCCATGTGCAGCACATGAGGTATGTTGGTCATACATCTAGCATCTCATAAAAATAAAAATGGTGTTTTATTTCTCACCAGTGTTTTCTGTATGCAATAAATACTCTTTGCGGCTATGCCATGGATTTTAAATGCCTAACATGGTAATTTTAGCTTCCAGATGTGTATGTGACTACCTTGCTCTAACTCTTCCTCGTATTAACTGTGTTACCCATCACTCTTGCTCACAGTGACCTATGAAATGTGGGTTCTACACATGCCGTATGTTACGGGTTCTGTGTTAATTGCAATGGCAATAGTACTATATACATCGTGCAGAACTGTAAATATGTGCAGGGAAGGGTGTTTTAATTTTGTCTTCACAAATCTTTTGCAAAAATGTACTGTGTGCTGAAAGTGTGCTGTAAAATAATGTATTAAAGCTTTCATCCTTAAAATATGCAAGCATTAGAGAATGCTACTTACTCAGAATGCATTTATGCATATTAACTAACCCTTGTGATGGTGTGGGGAAGTGTGTATGTATGGTTGCTATGGCACATGAAGACAATGGCCAGATAACCTTTCAGAAAGGAGTCCTGCTTTAAACACTTCATGTGTAAAAGCAAAAATCTGGGCCTACTTGATGTACCTGAGATTAAAAGGAAGGTCTGTGTCACAGCTAGGATACAAGAGTTCTGCTCTTGCAAATAGGCTTCATTAGTGCATATGGTTTATAAGTCCCAAATTTCGTTCTGAAATATGTCTGTATCAAATGCAGTCAGCTTTGCATAGGTCTGCTTGGTGACCATGTAACGTTCTGCTAGATAGCCTTCTCTTGGAAGGCCATGTGGTGCTTCCAGTTCACTCAGGAGTGATATATGTGACAACAGATGGATTATACACAGCTATGCCCATGCCTTGGCTGCTTGCCGAGTACTTGCATCAACATCCAAAAAAGTCCAGATGTGACAAAATCCAAGAAACCCAGTTCTGATTAGGGTTGATGTTTAATCATCTTTTTATAGGAAGGAATTAATTGTGGAGATTGTTTTACTAGGAGTGAAGAGAATCACTTAATTTTTCTAGTTAGCTCAAAGCTCTTTTAGTAAAGGAAGAAGAGGAGGATGGCTATGTTCTAACACTCTTTTACAGCTCTTAAGTAAGGGTATAGTGCTTTTTACTTACTCAAAGCGATCACTCTGCCTGGCTTGATGAGCAGTGTTGCCAGATCCATGCAGGTACTGAGAGACAGGTCTGCTCAAGAGGTGATTACTCAGCGAGGTGACAAGTGGTCACTGCCAAATCAACAGAATGAGATAACGATTTTGTGTCAGCATGAGACGTAGCTCTGCTGCCTGGTATTTCTGACTGCCCTGTGTCTAGCCCTCTGCTAGCTTTCTAAGTGGTATTCCTTGGTGCCAGCTCTTTTGCACAGTTGATTTTCTCGGTGGATCCCTGCTAGCCTTGCCTTCTGCTGTGGCTGCCAGTTACTGTTGAGTACTGGAAGGCAGAACAACCAGGCACAGCCTTCATGTGTTTCTGACTCCTGCCTGGTCACAAAGGTTGTGGGTTTTGCTGCTCTGGATCCTTACCTGGCTGCAGTTGCAGAGCTCATGTCATTCTCAAGCGTGGTGGTGTTAGGAGAGCAGTGCACTGCTTGCGTTGGCTTGCCCCCCCGTTTTCAATGGCAACATACTCCAGGTGTGGGAAATTGTCAGACACCCAAAGCTGGAGTAGTTAGCAATGACATTTGGGAAGTTTCAATATTCATGTGGATGGCTCTCACCCAACTGAGCGATACAGGGGAGAGCTTCGTAGGCTCCCTGGCTGTGTTACATACTCGTATAATCTCTATCCATCCTCCCTCCTGTTCAGACAGTCATTCCTCAACCAGGAAGCCACCCACTCTGCCGTACACCAGGGCATGGTAAATGACGGTAAATCATGGTGGCAGCTCCACTGGCATTTGTGCTGGCTGGTCTGGGAAGGTGCACAGAACTTTTCCTTGCCACCCTTCGAGCAGACGAAGGCTGTGCAAGCTGGGCTGCCTGCAGTGGAACAGGACCTGCTGACCTGGGTGCAGGCTTCAGGTTGTCCCTTCTGCTTGGCAATCTGCCAGGACCACAGTTTTAGGAAGAAATCCTCGGTTGTACGTATTGGTGCAATGCCTTCCGGTTCTCTAAAGGAGAAGGAGGCCTGGCAGGGTGGGACCTGTGGCCGGTGTGTGGTTTGCTTCAGAGCCCTGGCAGCTGGCTGTGCTGTGCCCAGCATCTGTGGGAGGAAAGAGGAGCAGATGGTGGCAGGATGGGACCTGTGTGTGGCAGGAGAACAGATGTGTGGGCTGAGCAGGCTGAGGTGGATCAGCTGCTACTGAGGAATGAGGAAGCCCCGTCCCTCAGGCCAGTCTCTGCTTACAGAGAATTTGCTACCATTTGTTACTTCCATATAACATAACTTTTTGGATCAGAGGGAGAAATAACTTTTTTTTTTTTTTTCCTCTTCTGTTTTTGATCTTCAAATTCACATGCTGCGATGTTTCTCTTTCCTCCTCTCCATCCTAGCAAGATTTGTGTGTCTCAGGGAGCTGTTTTGGGGCATTCTTATGCAAAGTTTTGCAAAGTCACCAGGCATTCAAAGGGAGGGGTGGCAGTGGGTCGGGGGCGCAGCTGGAGTGCTGGGACTCCCAACCCTTCTGCTGGGAGTGCATTGCAAACTGCTGCTGGCCACGGCAGAGTGTTGTGTTTGGGGAATGGAGTATGACATGGATGGGAGAGATCAGTCTGTAGCATGGGAAAAAAGTAATTAAGGAGAGATTGAGGTGGGATTGGAGAGGTGGTGGCTGCTGCCAAGTCCTTTGTCATAGTGCTGCCTGCAGCAGTTGTATAGGTGCTCAGAGGGGTCTGTGCATTCAGCTGGGTCATTCTGCCTGTTCCTAAGGGAGGCTGGCTCTGCCGAGGCTCTCAATCAGTGTGGTGCCAGCGTAGTCCAGCACAGCTGGATATATGGGGCTTTGGGGGTGACATGAAATAAGGAGCACCAGGCTTTCTGCAGAACAGGGGGGGCGTCACAGCTGCCACTGTACAGAGAGAGACGAAGAGAGCAAGGCTGGAGCAGGCTGTCAGAGTGAGAAGGGAGTGACCAGGGGAGGCAGTGGACTGAGAAGCAGCTGCTGGTGGCTGTGGGAGGCACGGCAGATTGCCAGTGTGCACAGTCACTTACTCTGCCATAAACCTTTATCATAACCTTAGCTCAGGAAAAAAACTAATTTTAAACTGATGTAGGTGTTTGCTCCTGTTCTTTGTGCCTGACCAGCTTGAGTTTGTCCTGAAGATGTGCAGACAGCATTGTTCTGGGTCTCGAAGGCAGACCTAACATACTGCACACTGAGATTTGCAGAGCTGGTGGATCAGCAGAGTTACAGTAATCTGTAATCTGAGGAGTAGTAGTAGGAGAGAGAATGAATGCTAATTAAATTACTGTCGTGGTTTAACCCCAGCCAGCAATAAGCACCACACAGCCACTCGCTCACTCCTCCCCAATGGGATGGTGGAGAGAATTGGAAGATTAAAAATGAGAAAACCCACAGGTTAAGATAAAGGCAGTTTCATAGGTAAAGCAAAAGCCGTGCACGCAAGCAAAGCAAAATAAGGAAATTATTCACCGTTTCCCATCGGCAGGTAGGTGTTCAGCCATCTCCAGGAAAGCAGGGCTCCATCACGCCTAATGGTTACTTGGGAAGACCAATGCCATAACTCCAAACATCGCCCCCTTCCTTCTTCTTCCCCCAGCTTTATACGCTGGGCATGATGCCATATGGTATGGAATATCCCTTTGGTTGGTTGGGATCAGCTGTCCTGGCTGTGTCCCCTCCCAACTTCTTGTGCACTCCCAGCCCGCTCACTGGTGGGATGTGGTGAGAAGCAGAAAAGGCTTTGACTCTGAGTGAGCCCTGCTCAGCGGTAACTAAAACATCACAGTATTATCAACACTGTTTTCAGCACAAATCCAAAAAACAGCCCCATAGCAGCTACTGTGAAGAAAATTAACTCTATCCCAGCTGAAATCAGCACACTGAATTAAATCCACTTGCCAGGAGTCGTCTGACTTTCATGAAGCCATTAATCTACATTTGTGTGACAAGTGGTTTCTGTGAATAGTTTCAACTTTTATGTGGTCACTGAAAGGTTCCTGGTGCTTTTTTTTAACTGGTTTGTTTGTTTGGCCACTTGGGAAAGTTTTGCTGCATGGTTATAATTAAAAAAAAAAAAACAAACAAAAAAACCCCACCCAAATAATGGTTAGTGGGTAATGCGTGCGTTCGTACACAAATATACTCATTCAAGGCAAAACCCAACTTTTTTTTACAAGAGTCACTGAAAATAAAAATTATTTGCTATTGCTTGAGAAAATCCTGATTAGTAGTTGCCGTTTTGTTTGGAAGGAAAAATATTCTAGAGAAGTGGGATTGGACAACATCGTTATCATCAAAACCAGATTTCAATGTCGTATGACAAACTAACAAGACTTAGTGTTTGACTCCTTCTGCCAGGCAGGCAAATATGCCCCAAGTAGGGTGATCTGGACTGATGTTTGCATAAAGGAGACATCTGGAGCTTGCATCCTTTCCCCAAAGCTATTTCCCTGCCCTTTATGCCCTTCAGAACCCCTCCCTGAACAAGACCTCTACTTTTTACTTTGCAAATCCAGGTTTTGTGGCCTTTCTGGTGTCTGGAAAGCTCTGAGTATTTTTGTGAAGTCAGCGTTAAAGCATTAAAGTGATTGAATGAACTTTCTCGAATTATTAATTTTATTGAACCCGACTAAGATGATGGTGTGAGCCGGTGCAGCGGAGAGCGGAGCGGGAAGAACGGAGGAACCCGATGTGCGGGGGAGCCGCCGTGCGGAGCGCTGGGATCGGGCGCCACCAGGCGGCCGGTGTTGGCCATGGCAGCCTGCGGGCCCGCCGCTGCGGGTTTGGTTTGTGCTCGGTTCGGTTTGTGAAATGGCGCGGCACTGAGAGCTTTGACTCGTGATAAAGAGACATTTTAAAATGATGATATTTGGACTCACATTTCAGTCCGTTTTCTCCGTACTGCCCCATTTGCATAAAAGGAGTTTGTAGTGGCTAGACATTGTCCCAAGAAATACCTGCAATGTAGGAGGTTTTCTGCGGGTCAGAGCCGCAGATGGCTACATGATGCCTCCTTTTAAACCTTTCCATTTGAGAATGTACTGGTTTGTAGAGGGCATTGCAGGTCAGGCTTTGAGCTCCAGTGAGGCTGCCAGAAGAGCTCCTTGGACCATTTGTAGTCCAGCTGTTACTGACTTTCTGAAAAACTTTATTTGGCTTATTTTTCAGATGTGTTTGCCTGGTGAACTCTGCCTTGCTTTGTTCTGCTTGTTTTGGTAACTTCATTCAGAGCACTGTCTTTCAAGTAGAGGTTCCTTTTAAATGAGGAATGAAAGAATTGCAGAGATTTATGATTGACTGTGGCAGTGATGGAGGGGTTAACTAGAATGAATTAAGAGAGTCTTGTGGGAAAGCAGGTGGGACATCCCCTAGGGATAAGTGGAAGGAAATGCTGTTTTTCCTTTTTCTTTCAGGTCAGGCAGGAACAAAATCAGGAAGCTGAGAGAGGTCAGCAAAGATCCATGGGGCTTTATGCCTCATAAAAGACTTCTGCTGGTTTTGTTTCCTTTTCCTTTTTCTGAGGCAGACTAAAAGGGTGTTTTTGCTGTTTTGTTTTCTGTCCTGCTTTCTCTATGGACTAGATTTAGGCTAAATCATCCACTTTGATCTGATCAGACTCTTATTCAGTTCCTGGTGAAACTTGATGACTTGTGCTACAGTAAAATTGTGGTAACTTCTTAAATTGGAAAGATATCACTTTGGCGATTTTTTTTTATTTTTTTGTTTTCATTCCAGGGAGCATGTGAAGGTAAAACCACAAGAGTTTTATTTCTTACTCCCTTAAACTTGAAACATTTATTAAAAAAGAAGTAGGAAGGGAGAATAGGTCAGGAAAGATGGTTATTATTCTTTTTTTCCCTGTCCTAGCCCCACCTGAAATATGATGGAAATAAGTATAACTATTAATTCTAGCCAAATAGGATAGTATATCTGTGTGTTTACTACTGCCATGACCATTTCCCCTGCGTGTGACATATGCATAGGAGTGAAAACATTTAAAATAAAGCTGTGTAGGTGGATCTGTACTCAAACTCTAAGCTCCAAAAACCAGCGTGGCTTTATGTGACTTGGTCACTACAATTAGTCCTGGCTGGATGACAATACCTGTGCTTGAGCAGGTCTGATTGCCAGGTTGGCTTGTCCCTGCTGGTACTATTCTAAGCCCTTGTTGCTGAAAGGAGAAAAGGGAAGAACACACTAACTGAAGAACAAGAACTCAGAGGGGAAAAAATAAATCTTTTCTTATAACTAATCCTTCTGTTTTCACTGGATTTGCTGTTATATTCTTCCTGACAGTGTATCAGTAGTAGTGTACTGTAATCAGATAATACCCAATACAATTGTTCTTTCTTTCTCTGAACTGTGGAAATTCATTTTGATAACGGGACCTTAGCTCCCCTGACCTATCTGGGAAGCGTGGCAGGGTGCCAGGTGTTAATATTCAAACAGCTTTTCATTGCTGCTTTGATACATATCAAGGATTCCGATCACAAGCCATTATTTCATAAAAATTTCTAATGGGGTGGGAGTAAAAAACTTTTATTAAATGGCATGAACTTCTGCATCTGAATGTAATAAAATAATAATTTATAATGTATTTTTAGGGATAAGAGATTAAAATGCATATTAATTAAATGAATAATGAAAACCTTTATGAGAATCTCTGCTACAAGTTGCAAGTAGCTGTTTAATCAAATTCTTTCTATGGAAAAATGCATTTCATTATAACATAATTAGCACATCTATTGTGTTTTTTAATACAACTTGTGCTAAAGTGTGTTTGATCTGGAGTTTGCTCATGGCAATTAGCAGTGAAGGAATTGAACTTTTTTGCTTTATTCCAGGCTTTGTAAATTATAAGTGCTGTATCTGGGGAAAATGGATGTGATTTTTTTAAAGCACTAGAATAAGCTTGGGAATATATTGGGGCAGTCATTATTAGTCGTGAAAAGAAATGGTAAGTAACTGTGCTAGCTGAAGTTGCAAACTTAGAGGTAATTTTTTTTTTTTTTCTGTCACAGGTGTGTACTGTTGTGTCGTGTCCTGTCTAAATCCTGGACTGTGAGAAAGCTGGAGCTTTCTGTGTATTACAGAGTAATCCTGCTTGGCTATGTCTGTAGCAGCCGATCAGAGAAGAAGAAGATAGCAGGCCAGGGGCTGGTGTGGGGGTGCAGGGGGTGTCAGCCTGTTTCCCATGGAGGTAACACTGACAGACCACTCAGGGGGTGGGCATGTGTGTAGCTGCTCTGCAGGAGGGTGATGTGTACTGACACAGGGTGTTGGTACTTTCTGTTCTGCAGAGGGTCATTTACCATTTCAGAATAGTACTTTTCCAGTAGGAAAAAAAGGGCAGGATTTCAGTAAACATCGTGGTTCAAAATCACCCTGATGCCTGTCTGTGAAAATACCAAACATCTGCTCGGAAATTGAATGTATCCTGTAGCGCTGGCAGACACAAGTCCTCCAAAGTCAGAGGGTTCAACCTTACCAGCTGCTGTAACCAGGCTGCACTGCTGGGGTTTTGCTCTTTCTTACCCCAGGAGCTTTACTGACTGCTTTCCAAAGAGTAGGAGAAAACTTCTTTTGCAGAAAGTTCTTCAGTGAATTTGTGTCTAGACTGAGTTTTCTTAGAGTGTAGATCCCAGTGTTTTTATGGTTGAGTTCACTGTGGTACAAAGCCTGGTATTGTCTTCTGTGTGAAACTCATTAATGCACATAAAATCGAAACCTGAGATTGGCTTTTATGTAATTAAAAAAAATACAGTACAGCATATAAAAAGAAACAATCCAGTGCAAACATCTTTATACAGTGGAAATTGATACAGTGTTCCTTAAAATAGCTTTATAAAACAGGCTTAAAAATAGCGATTACAGGTATTACTATCTGTATGATACTTACCAAAATACTTTACTTACTGCACTAAATAATTTCATAACTAACTTTACTTGTTGATAGCCAATACCTTAGACAAAAACCTTAAACTGTAAGTATTATTAGTTAACATTCTTTATAATATACTAACATGTGGAACCTCAATAGCATACACTGTTGACTGAATTAAGCAAAACAGAAGAGAATAAACACATTAAAAATAAAGCCAAGGTTGTCATCCCAAAATGTACTTCTTCTATAAAGAGTGTGATGCAAAGCTGATTTGACTGATGGGCAGAATTCTACTTAGTTTTCCTTTAGATCATATTTGAAAATTTGAGTGGTTGTGGTATTGATGAGAGTAGGCATTAGTGTCCAGCTAAGTATTGTATCAGACAACTTTTTACAGTAGCGAGGACTAATGTGAGACCATAGTATAGTGCATTGCTATTTGCTGCCAAGAAAGCATTTTTGGGGAAGGGAGTGTAAATTAGAGATGACATGAGTGAATGAAAAACAAATTTGTGAGGTTCCACTATACTGCTTTAGGAAAAAAAAACCCAAAAAGATCAAGTGTTATTTGGTTAGCTACCAAATATAAATAATGAAATCAACTAAACTAATACATACAGCTCCAGCACAGATTCTTTAAAATTGAGTATCTGTGTGGTAGGGCTCTGTTCCTGTTGAAGGCAACAGGAATCTGCATTGCCAAACCCAGACAGGCCATTATCCCAAGAGACCCGCTTTTTACAAAATGTATTTGGCTGGGTACCTTCCTGCATGGGAAGTTTCATTCTGTGGCTCTTCATCAGGCGAGAAACTAAACACACGCTTACCAGGGACCTACTAGTTGTGGCTCCAAAACCTTACTTACATTTGCAGTTCTTTTATGCAGACAAATGTGTGGGTGTGTAGCATTCTGGTTTGGAAGTCTACAGTATTTTCCTAGGTGGAAAATACCTGCTTTACAGTACCTGCTTAGAAAAAAATCAAAACAGTTTCACAGTAATGAGGCCCTTCATTTGGTTCTCCCTGAAATAATACAATTGCTTTAATAACATTGAATAAAAAAACCCTATTCAGCCTCTTTAGAAATCTAGAGAGACCTATGTTGCCATCTAGAGAGATTTACAGTATTGGAGTCTTAACGTTCCCCTGATCTCCACATTTCCTGCGCTGCAGGATGTGTTCCGTTGAGTAACACTGAGATCCTATTTACAGAAAGAAAAAACAATTTTGTTGCTAGCAAGAGCAAATTCTAGCATGCCAGAAAGGTTCCTGAAATCATCATCAGGCTGTTAAAAATGACAGATGAAACCAGATTGTGCATCTAAAAATCCTGTCTAATTTTATCTTTTAATAACTCATATATGTAGTAGAAAACTATAAAGCAAGAATAATTAATAGATTGGAAAGAAGGAAAAATCATGCCTCTTTATGATAAAGTGATGGAATAATTTCTAATATTAAGTGATAGACCATATGTTCCTCCTCTCTTCTGCTGGGTAAGCATGAGCGTGGAATATCAATAAAGATGTTACAAGAGGGCCAGGTAAACCAGCTGGCTGGAGACAGAGGAGGTTATACAACAGTCCTTCCCAATGCCACTGAACCCCTCTGTTCCAGTGGATGGCGACCTTGAATGCATGTTGATGAAAACAGTACAGGAGGAGAGGAATGAAGGAGAAACTGGGGACAAAAACACTTTTGAAGGAGAAGTGTCTATCTGGATAGGGAGAGGAGTTGTGTCCTAGAAGATTCGAGCAGGTCCTTAAGCAGCAATTTTGGGGGAAGAACTGAATGTTCGCAAGGATAGCTACTGGGGAAAGTAAATATCTGTGATCTGTGTGTTTCTTTTTAACCCTACTGCTGTCAAGTTTTTTCATGTCTATTTGAAATCCTGTTACAGCCTGAGTGAAGAGCTCTTGAGTTTTCCTTTGGCCACTGGCAGGCTCTTGGTGTCTATCTGTAGTGGAAAGGAAAAAATTCATGGCTAATTTGAACTTAATACACAAAATCTTCATTTGATTCTGATCCATACAGCTCAGCTAACATTTTAAACCTGGGCCCCCAGTCATTTAAAAAGTCGTAATCAATATCTGAGTCTGAGGAGCCTGATACCAAAGAACTGAGAGATTCTGCAATGGACTCGGCACCTTCATAGGCATAAATGTGAAGTGTGTCATATGGCAGCAAGTCCCTGTCGTTGTCAGCTTCTTCCTTCTTCACTTCAATCATCATTTCAATTTCTCCAGCACCAGAAGTTGTATTTCCAGGAGGCTTTTGGACTTGTGCATATGGAGAGGGAACTGCTTCCAGCTTTATACCATTCTTGCGGACAGAGTTGAGTACAGATACGTCATAGCTGGTGGTATCCATTTCACCACCACCTTCTTCATCGTAAATGACAAGCTGCTCATGAATCTCTGCCACATTCATCCCAAGACCACTCAAATCCTTCTTGTGTCTCTTTCTTAGAAGAATTATCAATGCGATTACTGCAAAGAAAACTTAGATGAGCATGTGCAAATGGAGAAGTAAGGAAGTAAAACAAATTGCATTTAAGATATGTAACACAATCTGAAGTGCTTTTTTTCCGGAGTGAATTTTTTGAAACACATTTATTAAAAAAATAGTTTAAAGTACTGTTTAACTGTACAGTTTGTATTTCTCAAAGCAGTTCAGCCTGTACAGGAATTGTACAACTGACTCTTGAGCTGGAATCACAAGTACAAATGCATAGTGTCACAAGTTCATTAGATCACAGAATCACAGAATCACAGA
>NW_010114038.1:0-333 GCF_000699245.1 Pterocles gutturalis
CAAATAAGCAGCTTTGGATCCGATCAGATAAACGCTATTTATTCACTCTTGTAACCTAATAATTCCAGATGAATACATAATCCTAAACCCGTACTGGCTCTCTCCCAGCGCGGTCGAGGGGGTGGGAAAAGCAGCGGAGGGCGGGGAGGGAAAGCGGCACCTCCGGAGCCTCCGCAAACCGGGGAAGGACGGGACTGGTTTGGGGACCCTTTGTTTCGGCGAAGCTGCCGCCTTCCCGGCACACAAAGAGCAGCGGCAGCGCCGGCATGGGGACACCTTGGCTGTCTCTCTCCCTCCATGTGAGGAACACGCACGGATCGGGGCTTGTCCTCT
>NW_010114038.1:389-611 GCF_000699245.1 Pterocles gutturalis
CTCGAGATCCGCCTTTTTGTGAGGCCAGTTGAGGCTGTCATTGTCGTTATTCCCGCTACCGAAATATTTGGAGAGCAGCAAAGTCATCTCACATCCGGCCGGGCTGGAGAAAGCCACATTGCAGAAAATGCACCGGAGGGGTGTGTTTGTATTTGTAATGTTAATTTAGATTAATGTTAGTTACGCAGTAAGTATTACTGTTATTTCGGCTGTCCCTGGCTT
>NW_010114039.1:0-3433 GCF_000699245.1 Pterocles gutturalis
AACCTTAATGATTCTATGATTCTCCATTTCACACTGAATGTGCAGCTTTATCTAGAAAGGACAGTGACATATTGGGTTTTGTGTTGGGACACGCAAATTCACTGTGGACTGTCAACACAAGGAGCATGCTTGACTGCCCTGTAACAGTTAAAGGGACTAGAGAACAGTCAATGAAGATGCCAACATTTAAATGAAGAAGTGAGATCTGCCTGAGATGACCAAAACCACAAACAAGTGAAGTAGTACTGTGTAGGATGGTATTGCAGGACTACCAGATATCGGATAGTTAGTGAATAACCCTGATGTGCAGCTGATGCATTCCTACCATCCATGATGGCATTTGCAGTGAAACACTGTCTTCAGGCTGTCTGCAAGTGAATGGCACACTTTCCACACTGATTGCCGTCCTCTGAATACATTGTTAAATAACTTTTTCAGATGTCTAGTATCCCATCTATTTTTCCTATCTCTCTTCACCTTTCTAACGTGCTTGTGTACTTGGTGCAGATATACTGGGTCTCTTAGAGAGACTTTCAGAGGCACCTGATGTAAAGTTTTGTGGAATGATCACTCTACAAAAGCATCTTTTTCCAAGCTCTTTCTTTTTTCTTGCAAGATTTTTGTCAAATCTTTATCTGAGGGGAAGAACAGAATACAGAAAAAGTTGAACTTTTCACCTACTGTAAAATTTTAAGACAGCTTTGTCTTTTAACGAGAGGGAAGCAGGGTCTAATTCATCTGTCATTAGCAGGAATTGGAAGGACTGACTTTTTAGGACAATGATCCTTGACTTTTTGGAGGAAAAACTGGCAGCTACCCTAATGTATTCTGGCTGTATCTTAATGGATCTTCAGTAAACAGCTTGCTCTTCCCTTTTCTGCACAATGCCATCACATTGATAGATTCCAGTAAATGCAAAATATCCTAAGGAAAGCAATGTATTTTGCACTGTCCTTGATAACAGTTTAGCAACTATTTCCAAGAGAGTTAAAACATGACCTATCCTATTGTTGCTAAATTCCTTCACAAAAAACTGAATAGTTTTAGTTCAAATTACATGATAAATGGTGTAGTGTAAATAGCCCTTAGTGAATCATAGTTCAGTAAGCTTTCTGTGAGTTGTTAATTTCAAAATGCAGTCTAATTCTATAGGTTGTTAACGATTTCCCTATGTACTTCTTATGTAATAAGGGTCTTGTTGAGGGCTCTTTAGGTGTATTGTTATTCCTCCTCTTCCATTATATTGAATGCACTATACATTAGGAATTCCTGGTAGAAATCAGTAGCATTAAACTTTAACTTGGTAGAACTTTACATTAACCTATGTCAGTACCATAAAATGTGTAGATATTCCTAAGACAACTGTTCATGTAGGAATCAAAGGCTGGCAAACACCTCATGTTCAAAGGAAGTCAATTTTCAGAAAGAAATGCGTTGTTATTTTGAGTTTTTTACGGTTGTCATGGTTTAAACCCAGCCGGTGGCTAAACACCGTGCAGCTGCTTGTTCACCCTCCCCTGTCCCCAGGGATGGGGAGCGAATTGGAGGGATAAAGGTAGGGAGACTCTTGGCTTGAGATAAGAACAATTTAATAACAGAAATAGAATAAAATTGAAATAATAATGATTTAATCAAATATACAAATGAGTGACATGCAGTGCACTGGGCCCACTGACCAGGCCCAGCCCACTCCTGGCTAGTAGGGCTGGAGGAGAGAAAATCCCAAAACCACAGTCTCAGAAGAGAGAAATGGCTTCCTGACCAGCCCCCATCTGTATACTGAGCATGACATGTTATGATAGGGAATATCCCATTGGCCAGCTTGGATCAGTTGCTCTGGCTATGCTCCCTCCCAGCTTCTTGTGCACCTGCACACTAGCAAAACATGGGAAGCTGGAAAGTCCTTGACATCTTAGCAACAACTGAAAACATCAGTATCTTCTCAGCATTCTTCTGTACCAGACCCATACTGAATCCAAACACAGGGCTATTCTAGCTACTAAGATGAAAATTAGCTGTATTGTAGCCAAAACCAGGATAGTATCCACTCCTTATCCCATAATGTCCCTGTCGTGCTCAGGTCCGCACTTCCCAATACATTCCAATTAATCACCACCGATTTTCCTGTCTTTAGATATATACACACAGGTATAATTCACTTAGCCTATGGGCCATCCCTCCAAAATATCTATTGAGTTCATTTAATCTATAACTTTGGGCTCCATCTGTCATGACAGTCTTTCAAGACAGGGAAGATGATGCGGAGTTTGCTCAGTCGGTGGAGCAGGTGGCATTCATTGGCGGAGTGGGACTGAGTTTTGGTGCGGTGCAGTGGGCAGGTGACATTGGTTCCAACAGGAGGATGATGTGTAGTCTCTTGCATGCTGCATCTGGAGTTCACAGCTGCTGTGTTTGACACAGTCCGTGCCCACGATCTGCGGGTTGAAGATATCGATCTTGGACCTAAGCTGATGGTGAAAAAGTCCCAGGTCCTGTAATCATTTGCTTTACTGGGTAAAACTGCCCATTGCAGAATCCCAGCTGTCCTGAGGGAGACTTTGGAGGGAACCAGCTACTGGGTTTCTGTCCAACCGAAATCAGGACAATGTATTTTAGAAAAAAAAAAAAAAGAATACAAACTAGTATCAACTACAGGTGTGGATTTTATAGAAGCATGTAGTACATTGACAAGTTTGAATAATCCCATTAGACCTTTTGATGAGAAGCCATCACAGAATGCATATCTTGGAAAAAGCTGCCATAGCTCAAAAAGCCCCTAGACACAAGACACCATTTGTGTTACATCTGTAAAGGACTAAAACTGGTGAACTAGATAACTGTTTTTCTTAAGTGGAAGTCAGGGTAGTTTTCATGACATATTTAACCATTACTTTCCCATCCAGTTCTTCTGTGAGTTGACACAAGGCAGCTGAAATCTGCTACTACGTGACAAAGCAGCCAATACGTGCTCATCCATGAGCATCCACAAGTTTGATATTGCTAAAAAGGACAGGACAATTTCAGGCTTTATATCATTTGAAAAGGAGTTATGTTCACTTCTGTCTGTTTTGCTAGCCCCTATTTTGCCAGTTGTACCAATTTTTTAACTGTGACAGAAGCTTGAGAGCAAAGGAGACTGAGAGCGAGCTTGTCTCCAATTGTACAAATGGAATTTAATCTGATAAATAACTTTTTTCCCCAAATGTTCTTAGAACTCATTTTCTGCTTTTAATCCTGTTATTGCCTTTCAGTTTAAAATAAAAACAAAACTACAAACAAATACCACCCCAAGGAAAAAACCCTTGTCCTTAAAGCTTTCTAATGCCATTGCTGTCTTTTTCCATTTATAACTGTCTAAGAGTAGGCTTCCTTCTGTTTCCCACCCCATAGCCTCCAACTCAGCCCCCAGGCCTGTCTCAACCCTGTGAAGGGA
>NW_010114040.1:0-364 GCF_000699245.1 Pterocles gutturalis
ATATGATTTTACATTGTTCAGTGGTTACTGAACAATAGGGTTTTTTTATCTTTTGAAGTTTATGATAGGTCCCAAGAGAAATGAAGCGCTGAAGCCACGAAGTCTCCGTATCAGCACATCACCAATGAAAAGTAAAACAAATGCTTAACAATGGATTAAATTTTTTTCATCTCTAAATTTTCTCTTCTTAATTTAAAAAGATGAAACTATAGTAACCTCTTCAGCTCTGTTCTATGCCTTTTTGAAGAAGGAGAAATTTTGATTTCAAGTACGTCAATATCTTGTCTCCTTTTAGAAGAAAGGCACTTCGAAAAGGAGCCGTCATCTTTGTCTTGTCTCTTACACATCACAGGGAGAGAAAGAG
>NW_010114040.1:395-19822 GCF_000699245.1 Pterocles gutturalis
AGGAAAGATACAGCTATAAGCATATACCCATACCATGTGAGTCTCTGCTAGAATGTCATGCTGACATGGCTACAGACGACAGTCCTTTCTGCCATTGAAAATGTTAATATTTTATTTAGAAGAATGATGGTCTGAGTGGCTAGATGCACAGGTTGTTGAAAGTCCATAATGGTCTCTTTAATATAGGGCTTCCAATAATCTCCTCCGTAAACATGGTTTTATAGTATTTAATTCAGGACAGATCTGAATTGTAATTTTAGGACTAATTTAGCTATCAAGGATTGATTTCACTTAATTACTTAGTGACTTAACATAGTCTCTCAAAGATTTAAGGAGTAGCTATTACGGTATCGCTATTGTGTACCTTTCTAAAAGTGTGGGATTTGATTACTGAATTCTGCTTTTGGTTGCACTAGAGAAATAGTTTGAGTAAAAACTCTGAAACCAAAGAAAATCACTAGCTCAACACCTCCTTTTTCTCTCTCAGCAGATTAGAAGTTTTCCTTCAAAATATGTCTACGTTGTGCAATGCAATGTTATGATAGCAGCTATCGTCTCTTTTTCAGTTGACTAAATTAGCTTCAGTGGAACACCACACTAATCTAGCTGTACTACTTATAAAAAAGCTAGTTTGAGCATCTTTACATGGCAGTGCACTGTGCTTACAGTCGTCTATTGTCAGGATTTCAATTTGTCACTTTCAGACACGTAATGCTGCTTTCCCTTCTTGGCAATTATGTGCTGGATATGGAGCTTGATAATGAAAGCTGATAAATAATTCTTTAGTATGCCTGCAAGAATGCCCTCAGCAATTGCCTAGAAGTGCAATATTGATAGTCCTGACTATGGTTGATCAAAAAGTGTAGGAATTTTCTTCTGTTACATATTCATAAATAAAAAGGAAATGTACAGCCCTTTATATTTAAAGGCCTCACCTGAAGTCTGCTAACATCAGTAAAAGTTCTTCTGTGGATTTTAGTGGAAGGTGAGTTACTGGATTGTATTTCACAGGTAGTTCTGGCTGAAGAAAAGAAGTTGCAAGACTTAGTGAGAGTTAGAAAAATGCAATCCGATTAGAAATCAGACATTCCTAGTTAATAGTACAAGATGAAAAAAAGGAAGAATGTTTCCTTTTGGGTAATCGTGAAGATAGCTTTCTCAAGTCAAGACAGGAAACATTGTGAAAAAGGTTGTCCATGAATACATCCAATGAACAAGGAGACATGTCTGGGTGATTTGTGGCATCCAGTGCATTAGTACAGTAAGTGGATGAATAGGAAAGAAGTCTGCTTTAGAAGAAGAACAAAAATTCCTATGTTCTACCACTTCTTGGAAACACCTATTTTCTGAGTAAATGTAAGGTAAGGAGGAGTATATCTTGTATAATTTCTTTCTGACTGGGAATATGACTCAGGGTGAAGTAGTTTGTGTTGGCTGGCATACAAAATTTAGTCTGACAGGTACAGATATTCCGTTGTTTTCTTCTGAAACAAATGAATGGAAGCGGGTATAGGCACTAGGATGTTACAGAAGCAGTTTCATATAATCTCTGACTAAAGGGACAAACATACCCAGTCGCTTTTCAAAATCTAAGAAGGAACAGAAGCAGTGTTAAAAATTCAACAATAATAGAGAGGTGATTTGACAAGTCACAGTTGGAACCACAAAGATCATTCCTGTAACATTTGAGAAAATGAAACCTACTTTGTACTCCTTCATCACCGTGCCTGCACCCTCAATTAAAGCAGTGCCCCTGATAGCAGGCAGTATAATCTGCATTTTATTTCACTCATGAGCAAAATAACAAGTTACTCAGGCCTGCGGCACTCGTGAGTGATATGGGCCGTGTAATATCCTCTCCGTTGAGTTTCCTACTATTAAGCTTGAAATAAAGAGTTCAAAATTAACTGTGACAATTATTTTATCTAGCCTTGGCGTCACCATGAGCTTCTGCAGTTTACTGCTAATAAAACTTTAAATTTCCTATTACTTGTAATAACCTTTTGGCCACCTTAGCTGTAGAAACTAGACCAAGAAGCCTGACAAAACATGGCTAATGATATTTTCTAGTTGTGTGGAAGAATTGACTAGAAATAGTGGCTGTTATTTATAAAATGTTAATACAATAAAGTACAATATTTGGGATTTCAGCTGATTATTTTGAAGCACATGCTTCTTTTAACAGACATCAGTGTTTCATGGTTCACATATTTAGCTGACCAACTTTACATGCAGTGTGTCAAACAGATAAGCATTCTCTCTGCAGCTGTCAGACTGGTTTGAAAAACAGACACACAAGTGAGTGCAGGTAATTTCATATTTCTGAAGCACTGCCAAGATCTTCTGTTTAGAATGGATGTTAATGAGACAAAGTATTGAAAAACTTTCAGATCCTAAGAGTATTACCCCAAAAGAATTTTATAATGTGCTGTCCTGATCTTTCCTATACTGGTATAAATCAAGAAGAACTGCACACAAGTCATTGGACTTGTGCCATACTGTAAGTTGTGGAACTGAAATCTGCAGCTCAAAATCCACTTTATTATCCTTACAATCTTTGTTTATCCTTTTGATATCTTTTCTAAGCTATTGGTTTTCAAGCTTGCTAGGTGCAATTTGCAATAATTTTGTTCAGGCAAGGATTTCAGTATCTTTTATCTGATACAGTGCCATCCTAAAGTACAGATTGTTAAACATCACTGAAAATCACAAAAGAATTAAGGACAGGCATAACCAATGAAGAGGCAAAAGCAAAACACTCAAGCTGAAATGCAAAAAGCCATTTAGATCTCCTTAGCTAGAGTCTTCTAAGTAGGTACACAAATTGTGTATGACTATGGAGTCAGACAGGTCCTAATAAGATGCAGAGGGAACAAGAAGCCATGTAAAACAACCAGTAGGGGAATTGATTGATGGTGAATATATATCAAATACCTCTTTTTACATAGTTTTCACAGCTTGGAATACTGATATGCCTATGCTTTTAAGACATATTTTCCTTTTTAAAAGTGGATGATCACTTACTCCCTTTTAAGTAATCCATCATTGTGCACTTATGAAGGATGTGAATCTGAGTTCACATCCAAGTCTTTTTACATGCCTGGAACTTGACCTGGCTTTTAGACTGCAGACTGTTTTAGAGACAGATATCTGTTAAGACTGTTACAGTAAATAAAAAAAAAAAAAAAAAAAAAAAAAAAAAAAAAAAGAAGAGTTAAAAACCTGATTGAATAAAAGGGAGCCTAGGAGATCATAACTCTGTAACGTAGGAATCTGGACTTTGTCAGGAAGAGGGGAAGCTCTTGGTTTCAGTCAGTGCTCCATGATAGTGACAGTTCTATGTGACAGCTGTTAAATATGTATTTTTTTGAAGCATAGACTGATAGGTAGCATCTGAACTCCTAGAGTTGAGAGTATTAAATGAATATTCTAGATGTAAGAGGGCCATGCTCTTTCTTCCAGCCTTTCTTTGGCATAAGTGATCTTTAATGCTTCATTTTGCATGTGGAACAACTGTAGAAGAGATATTGTTTTTTTTCCCTCTCCTCTTCCCGTTTCTTCCCTTCCTCACAATGTGATGTTCGGGAAACTCTGTAGGGAGATGGGTGAAGTGAATATTAATTCCATGAAAGGCTGAAATTAATGGAGGGAGCCAGGGTCTTCCAGGGCTAGGGCGGCCTGGGTGCTAGCTAGATGTGTGTCTTCTTCATCCAGTGGAATTAGTACATGAGAAAGTAACAGAGAGTTGTCAGGAGAGCAAGAGGAAGAAGAGAGATCTTGTTTGTTGATGCTCCTCATGCGCCTCGAGTTCTAATTTTGATTGCGTATTTTCTCTTTCCCCTCTGCCTCATCATTACTTTATAGGAACGAGGCAGAAAGTAACGAACCATGGGAACAGCAAAAAGAAGTTAATTTAATGGAAGCTAAGACTGAAGTATGATCACATGAATTCAGGTGATTGCTTGAAAGCTGGTGGAGAGAGAGGAGAGAAAGAACTGAGGAGGGGATAGGCAGCATGGGACTGAGATATTCTTTCTCTACTAATTTGTTCTATTGTCCTTTAGTCTAGACTTTGGCTGCCAGGGCAGGTCAACAGAGAAAAAATGTAAATAGATGATCAAATTAGTTTTATTTTGAAGAAAAAAATAAAGAATTTTTGTGTAGTATTTTTTCCTCTTTCATTTTTTCTCTCTTTCTCTGTCTGTCTCTATTTCCTGCCTCCCCCCACCTTGAGCTCCCAGCTTGGATTTTGTATATCATGTAAAACTTCTTTCATTAATAGCTGCTCAAATTACCCTGACTATAGCACCAACTTTTTAGAGTGCTTGGCCCAGAAATAAATTATTTTTAAAATGACACATTACATATCATACAAATGTGCAGTTTCAGCTCTTTGAGCAGCATTCATAGTTCTTAGTCTGTTTATTTCTCCTACATATTAAATTAGTTTTTTTATTTCAAATATTTAAGTAATTTAACTAACTTGCGTGAAAACATGGCTCTGTGGAGATATAGGCTCATTACCTTGATGCATCATTTGAGAGAAATCCCAGCAGTGAGGATGATGATGAAGGGTGTAATATATTATCTAACAAAAGGTCATTCTGATGTTGTTCTTCTCAGTTCTGCATCAAGAAGGCAGTGCTCCCGGCAATGTGCTGATAACATGTGGGTGCAGGAGTTGATAGATAGGCTTGGATGCTTCCTGAGACTTTTAGAGCAGTGAAGAAATATTTTTAATTGGAGGGGCACCAACTCTAGCCTTGAAGCTCTAGTGTGTTGAGACTAATTCTCATACTGATAATATGTTGAATATATTGAGAAGCATTTCCACCTGGTTCTAGGCAATGCACTTCCCAAACTTCCAAGTTCAAGGAACTGTTGTAAATTTCCATTTGAAAATGCTGTAGGTGTACTTGCATGTGATGTCTGAGAAAGAACCAAACAGAGGATAAAATGATCTGACCCTAAGTAGCTTGAACGTGTAAAATGTTTTATTTTGTGCCATCTGCTTCCTCCCTAGAGGAGATTACTGGGAGGGGGACAGAGGCACATTAACAATATTTTATCACCAAAATGATGGATTTCCAATAGCTTTCTTTTGTGCATATCTTGCTACTTTAGTACTCTCTATTTTTTAGGTTTATCAAAATTAAGCAATCTTTTAGACCTAATGCCTGAAAAGGTTGTTCTTAGCTTTGTTTATATGCTGGATTCTCAAGTCAATGGTACCTCTGTCATGAATGAAATGCTAAAAATTAAATGCTTGTGTAATTATTCATGGAAGTAGGGGTAGGCAACATCAACAGTTTACTGAGTTTTGCAACCACAGTGAAGCCAGTATGTATATGTCAGATATCTCCTTTTAATGGAGAGATTTTTTTTTTAGACTTGGTGAGAGAAGCAATGAAAACTATATCTATGCCACTTTTGTTCTTTCAGGGTATATTAGATGTTTTCCAGCAATTTTAGTAAAATGCATCTTGACCTTTACAAACTTTACCTGACTGACACAAATCAGGTAGCGGTCCTGCCTATGTGAATAAATACAAATGTTGCTGATATATTATGATCTGATATGCTTTGGCTGTAGTTTCATTGCCTTTAGGGCTATGCCTTCGGAAGTGATACTTTCAGCCAATTACCTTTTAATTAAAAATGTAGTTTAAATTTTCTTCTTTACTTGTACAAGTGAAATTCCTATCCTAAAATTACACTCCCTCCTCCTTTCCCCTTGTACCTCCTTTTTTTGCATTTTGGGTGTATTTTTCAACCAGGTCAGCATGTCTTAAGTTAAGTGGTATGAGCATACTTAAAGACTATATGTGATCCTCTCATGATACCGCTGTTAAAAAGGATTCAGGGTTTTAAGCTGGAAGACCATGGCCAGCCTAGCTTGATGGCAAACATATTGGAGAGTTAATGTCAAAATTAGGACTTTGACTGAGACAACTGGATTTACACATGATGCATAATAATCTTGCACACAGTGAAGCAGTAATACAGGTTATGAATCAGACTTTAAGAATGTGAAAGTTAGGCAATTCAGCGTAATGTTTTTCATGGCACTATCACTCAGTTCCACTGCATGGTGTACAAGTTTGTCATACTCATTATGCAGAAGTGAAAGGGTGGTGCAAGGAGCTATTCAGCACTTGCTAATTTTGAAAGCGGCTTTAGCCCTACTGTTCTTTAAAGACAGATACATGACTTAAAGTGTATCTGTGCACAGCATGCAGTGCTTCTTCAGTATAATATTTTCTCATCACTGATACATTCATTTAAGTGAACATTTGGAGAAAAGATGGAAACAGAGACCTCCCTTCTTAAATGAAAATTTTTTGCTTGTTTGCACTCTTCCCTTTAGGCTGCCTGAAGAGCAAAATGGGGTGGATTCCAGGGGAAAACCTGGTCAGCTGTATTTGTGGCAGTATTGTTTCATGTTTTATTGAGTGGGTGCAACAGTAAGTGCCAGAAATCAACATCTGTCCACACCATAATTTATAAAGGTTTTCCTACTATCAGCCTAATCCTGGTCTCCTTGACAGTGAGATTCTTGTCACGATGGACATCCTGTTTAGCAAACAGATAGCTTTCTTTCACGTGTAGTTTCACAAGTGGAATCTTGATGTACCAGGAGGGAGAGGGCTTTAGAAATGCATGTGCTCTTATTAGTTCCTGTGGTGGCATTAACTGGGTAGTTGTCTTTTGAAATATGCATTGAAGAGCTTGGTTTAGTATCAATCCAGACTTTGGAACCATCTCTGGAAAATGTCTGTAACTGTTCGTTCAAGAAATGAGGATCATGATCTCCATTTGAAATACTTGCATTTGAAGACACTGAAGCCAAACGTTCTTAATAGTCAGCTGGTGTGTGATATCCAGCGTCTAGGCTTTCTTCACACTGAGGGCTCACAGTGTCACACAGAATAACAGAATGGCTGAGGTTGGAAGGTATCTCTGGAGGTCATCAGGTCCAACACCCCTGCTCAAGCAGGGCCACCTAGAGCAGGCTGCCTATGGCTTTGGAATAGCTCCAAGGATGGAGACTCCACAACTTCCCTGGACAACCTGTGCCAGTGCTGTCACCCTCACAGTAAAAAGATGCACTGTAGAGAGAGAATTCAATATAAAGCTACTTGAAATTCAAATTGAGTGGATATGCAAAATAAAGTTTAATCAAAATTTATGAAAGTCTCTGTTTTAGAGACATGGCGTTGCTTAAAGTATCCATGTCTGTCAAACAGTCCTTCTCAGTGGGTACTTGTGTCATTTATTTCTGAGTCAGCGCAGTGGGGAAGGCAGCAGAGGTGGGCAGTGCAGGCTGTGGATGTCCTCAGCACGGGCAGTGGCCTCTGTGCACTGGGAGCGCTGCGGTGCCCTGGTGGTCACCGATTATCTTGCTTTGAACTTTACTTCCTTTCCCTGGCTTAGGGTGCACTCTAGCTGACCTGACCAGCTGGCTGGTTTCCACCTGTCTTTCTCAGGCCAGACCGGGCTGCTGTGAACCGTCTCATCTTGTGTAGCTTTAATCCAGAGCAATTAAATTTTGTGGTGTAAGTGGAAAGAGAAGAAATTGAGGAGGAGAAAGAAATATGAAAAATCTCCTTTCAGTGCAGCATTCGCTTTGGCTGAGTTAAAGTAGCCATGGAAGTATGGTTGTAGAAGCAGTAAACTTCCAGCTAATGACAGAAACAATTGTTTTTAGTGTAACTTAATTATGTTAATTGATTTGACAACTTGAGAGAAAGGGGTTTTTGTATGGATGAGTGTTAGCTGGAGAGAATTCCTGTAGAGTAGAGACAGAAACTGAGATTTAGTGCCAGTGAGTGGAGAGAGATCAGTAGGATGTACAGTAAGAAGACTGTAATGGGCCATAAAACTAATGTCTTTATTGAGTCCATGATTTTTAGTATCCATTAGTTATTGAGTTCCTGGATTAGCTCTGGAAAGTATTCTGTAAATCTTGTGTGGGGGTGAAGGCTGAAAGGTCATTGGGGAGGGACCGTTTTGTGAAAACCTTTTCCTGCTAATAGCTGTATTCTTTCTTTTTATTGATCATATGAATTTAGTTTGTCACAAAATACATGAATTGTTTTTAAAATGGTTGCTATGAGGACACTGTCCTCCTCAGTATAGAGTTCACTAGTTGGTAAAATAACATCCCATACCATCAAAGCTTGCCTTAAAAATGCATAAACCCAAAAATGACTCCAAGAGGCTTTTGGCATGGGCTTATACTTCCTCATCCTGCTCTCAGATGCTGAATTTGCTCTAATAGCAGAAGTCTCCAGGATATGCAACAATTGCATGCAATTAGAAAAGGAAAAGGGGTTGGTAGTACTCCAGAGAAATAAAAGTTCTAAGGAAAGTTAATAGATTTTATTTGGACCCTTTATCAAGTCTGAGAGAGAAGAAATAAACTCTTCAGTGAAGTATCATTAGACACAGCTGTTGGCAGAGTCAGTGTAAGAGCTCTGGCACTGACAGGTCCTACTCTCCCCTGCGGGCTCATGGCCCTGCCTCTTTCCTTGTCCAGCTCCTCTGGATCCCTTAGTGAGCTGAGGCAGCTTACTGTAATGACAGAAAACTATTGATATAGTTTACTGGTTTAGTTTTCTTCTGACTTGTTGAGCTGATTTGTCTCCCTGCATGGTGGGGTGAATGCTGCAGGCAGTGAGAGGAAGGGGAAGGGTGACAGGAGGGGGCAGCAAGGCAGGACCAGGGAGAGCAGGGCACCTTCAGCTGTGGCCCGGTGTCAGATCAGCGCAGGCATTTCGTCTGGCTCCATGACTGACTGGGTGAGCCTGTGGCATCAATACCGTGATACATGGATCAGCTGGACAGTTGAGGAACAGGGGAGTGAGAAGTTGTCAGCAGGAGGAGGTGTGTGAGAGGAAGTCTATGGTTGGCTGTAACCAGTGTCTTAGCAGGATCTGTGATTATTTTTTTCAATTTGATAGGGTTATGTGTTTCAATTTCTGTGAAAATCTTTTGAAGGTATTTTGTAGATGTCTGTGGTGAGCAAAAGTGAGAGCAATGGGTTTCAATGTTTATGAATGCTGAAAAGTGATTAAGCCATCAGATCAAGACGAGCTGTAAAAATGTTAGCCTGGGAAGACGAAGAGGAACTTAATGTATAGTCCTCTGTCATTGCTAGCAGGAACTGAGGAACCCCACACTTTTTTACCTTAAGCGCAATTTCACATTAACAGTATTCCTTATCAGCTTCAAGAGAAATTGCATTTTCACTCCTCTGGAGCTTTTGTTTTGTTCTGTAAGGTCCACAAGACAAAAACTGCTGGCAGACCGACCACACTGCACAATCCTTCAAGAACTACTAGGAGAAATTGTCCTCAAACATTTCATCTTTTGAAAAAACAGCTTTCCTCTTGGAGAGGACAGCCAGTCTATTAGCTATAAAATACAACCGGCTCCGTTATTGCAACAAATCAGGTGTCTGGTGGTAGGAACAGGAAACACAACCTTGTCTATAGAGTCTCAGCTCTTGGAGTAATTTTTGTTCTTGTAAGCATTTAAGGGAGGCTGAAGTGTGGTCACAGCATGAGATGTTATTCTGCTGGCTGGTGTCATCCACAGTATGTTTTATCTTTTTATTTAAAAAACCCCAACAAATAACCCCATAAGTACAATTAAATACAAATAAAGTAAGTGTCATGAGAGTGAAGGAATGCTTGAAACCATAAAGCAACTGTAACAAATTAGGTTATATTTGCCTGACTCTTGAGATAGCCTGAAATAGTAATCCTGAATAACAGTGTTTTTACCAAACAGCTCAGATTTAATTCCCAATTCCCATTACTTAAGCACCTCTGTCCAACACAGAACTTCAGAGACTTTGTTGCGGAGAGGCAGAGGCAGACAGAACCTTTTGACACATATAGGCATCTCACAGTGAGTAACTGCTGTGCCCCTTCCTTTATCATTATTTCCATTTTTAAAGACAGAAGGAAAATTAGAGTGTTCAAAATCGGTACATGGTCCTGGAAGCATAATGCTGCAGAAGAAGGGTCTGTATTTAAATCACTTAAGCAAGGCCCTTGATCATAACCCTGGAAAATATTAAGATCATGGTTTTACTATGCACAGGAAAACTGTTTTAGGTGGGCTTCAGGAGCTTGTTGGTTACTGGGAGCATAGACCATAAGAAGCCAATGTTATCATGGTCATAAGAGGATCTTCATAACGTATTTTCCTCTTCATATTGTTGCTAGATTTATAATATCATTAGCTAGCAGAACAACCAGTGTGTCTGTGTTTAAAATACAAACTTTGTTGTGTAATGACTTACCACTAAATCCTAATGCATTTTTGTTTTGTTTCATTTCATTTTGTGGCTCATTTCTTGCTCTGCACTCCCAAAGATCTTTAGCTCTGTGCTTTGTTTCTGAGTCACGAATGAATTTTTAAAATAAGCACTTGTACTGTGAACCATAAAGCAAAACACAGAAATGGAATCAAAAGAAGAAGGTAAATTACTTTTAGTGTTCTGCAAAGAAACTTTCACTTGGCTTTTCCTGTTGTTCTGAAACCCTGAAAATCAATATAGAAACATATATTCTGAAGGCAGGTCATCTGTGCACTGGGTGTTTGTAACAGTGAGCTTTGAAGGGGATACTTATGCCTCGCCTGACATGAATCTACAGTTCTTTGCACTAAGTGTCCCGGTGAAACTACTTTTTCGCTGTGGCTATCCATCTCAATGGCTATTACTGTTTACTCTTTCAGACTGCTATCTTTTATATTGGATTCCCTGATAGACCGATATGACACAAGCAAGATAAAAGTCATTTAGCTGTACGTGTCTATTATAAGCTTGAGACGTCAGAAAGCATTTTTTTGAGATAGAAAAGAGATGCCATCCACCAGAAGCCTCACAAATGCTACTTTCCTGTTAAGTAAACCCAGGTTTCCTTTTAGTTCCCCTCCAGTCAATCCATGCCTGAACATCTTTATTTTGAGATCCTCTTGGCCATTCAGCATCATTGAATGGAGGAAAATAGATCTGAAAAGTGAGAGTACAAGTTATTTGCCATGAGAAAGAGGCAGCAGACGGGAGTGCTGACATGTCCTTATCCTAACAAGAGAAAATCGCGGTATGCGTGCTCTATTATAAACTTTAGAATAAGCCAGGGTGAAACTTGCCAGTTTTAAACTGACAGCATGAAAGTAAAGAAGTATGGGTTCTGTGAGGAGACTTCAAAATTTCAGAGAACTAGTGGAAATTGCCTTAATAAAATATCTGTTTTGAAGCTGTCCAGCAGAGTAAAGGAATACCCCGGAGCCACTTTCTGATCTGGGTAGCAGAGAAAGCTAGCGGGGCTGTGAGACGTGGTGCTGGCAGGAACAGATTGCTGGGTGCACCATGGACTGCACCTGCCTGGGGCTGCAAGCATAGTCCATGAAGCCTCCCTCCTAGAACCTTTTGATTGTCTTCAGACTGAAAAAAGTGTAAGACCAGTTTTGAAGCTTTTCCTGAAATTAGGATGTACATTAAGGTTTCCTTTAATATCAGTTCTTTCACAGGACTACTTTTCCTTGATTAACGACCTGGCTTTGTGAAATATTTAGAAAATCTCTTGGAGACTGTAAATTTCTTGAAATTGGCAACAGCTAGAAAATTTATTAGCAGGGAACACAGATACATAGCTACTATGATAAAATTCTTGTGCTGATATGTATAATATTGTCCCTCATCAAACCAAGTTTGCTATTTTTCACAGGTTTGTCATAAATTTTTAATTTGGACTTTCCCCCCTATGTTTCACCTCTCAGTTTGTGAGGAACTCCATTAAGCTGTTTGTGGACTCACAGCTGAAGAAAGGCTGAGAAACAGGATGTTTATATATTTTCTTTTCATTTATAGCTGTGCTTTCCTGGAACTGTAACCATAAAAAAAGGCATCAGTAATAGAGCAATAAATGTATGCTGAATATTCTTGCTGAAACTACTTTGCTCTGGAAAAAAAATGTACTTAGTAGTTTGTTGGATAATACAGCACAGTGTTCGTTTTGAGTGAGTTCAAAGGATTGTGCATGAAAAGAGTTTAAATTTCTTTTTTGTTTTTCTGTCCTCCTTTCACGAGATATTTTTCTTAAATACCCATCATGGAATGTAATTTGATATATTCCCAAAGCAAAGCAACAGTATTTTTCAAGGTTGAAGTGTAACTTCTCTGATTTGAGGAGCATCTCAGAAGGGACCAAACTTCACCAGCAAGCAAGTACCCCAATTTTCTTCACTTAACTGATTTATTAAAAATTATGTCCAACAGAATCATCTTTACCTCCAAAGGCAGCTGTGCAGAGGTGTGCCTACCTTCTTGCTTCGTCAATACTTCTGATGTGCTTTATTGGAAGCGGTAACGCTTTTGCAAGAAGGATGTATAAAAGGAAGGGCCTATCATGTTTCTTCATTTAACAGAAGGGAGTCCGTACAGGTACCCTGAAATAACGTGGGAGAGATTCCTTTGTCTCTGTTAAACCTTTTTTTCAATGACTGGTACTATGAGTTCCACCGTAGTGGTAATAGCAGTGCAGAAGTCTTTAAACTGTGAGTTCTTATAGGTGTTGTTAATTGCTCTGTCCCAGAAGATTATCTGCAGCTGAAATTTAAGGTTAATTTGTGTACATGCTGCGTAGTTTGGAGTGACTCCTCCAAGGAGGAGAGCTCAGGGAGCCTACTCTCCCAGAATACAACGTATTTCAGTTGATATTAGTTGATGCAGTTACTTTATAAATATAATGTCTGGGGTTTTTGTGTGTGTGCATGTTGTTTTGTTTTCTCTCTCTCTCTTTTTTTTTTTTTTTAAGTCAAGTGAAGGATCTACCAATTTGTTTTTCAGCAAAGTCATGTTTCTGAAGTTACCCTTAATGCAGAATTTTGTTGGAGGGGCAAATTCCTGTACTGGAACTATGTGTACATTGGGTGGCCTGGAAAGGTGGTGTTTGTTTCAAACTGTTAGCTTAGTCTTAGTTTGATATTTCTGAATTGTATGCCAGCATGTGTGTGGAAGTGTACAACACTATAGGCAAATATGCAGGTGAGGGCAAACAAGTAGTAATTGCTTGAATAAGAAGTGTGAGAAACTGAAGTGATAGAGCACTAGATTCTTCTTCAGTGACTCACAGTACCAGTGTCGTGCATGTTCCCAAGGCTTAGCAACACTCTGAGTGGAGCTATCAACATCTTTTTTATATTCGGTCCCTCATATTAATGGTAATTGATGCTGCATCCTTTTTTTTTAAGAGAAAAAGAAAATATCTTTTGTCTGAATATTTTTAAGATGGCAACAGAAAAGTGGCATTGTTTGAAAATCCCAGTGGTGTCATAATGAGACTTCACATAAACATTAGATCAAGCAACCAGAAGCAGTCTGTGAATTATTCTGGGAAGTTTTTAAACGTGGGATATATGACATTATTTAAGTATTTATAAATGTCATCTCATCTGTTATAAGGAAAGCTAATAGACTGTTTTGCAGACATTTCAGCTCCAAAAAGCAATTGCTTCTGTAATCTATTTCTATAAAATCTGCAAAAGTGGAAGCAGACGTACTATGGGTCAATACCAGTGAAAGGCCTCTCTGCAAACAAAAGATTCACAGTCCATTAAGTTTCAGGTCTGCCCTGATATGGATTCCTCTGATGTATTACTATTATATCCTATTTTTGTTGACTCAGTTACTATGTCAGCAAAACCGAACATATTGGCTTGTGTCCCAGCATCAAGCTGTCTGTGGAGGATATGGGTTTGCCTCCACCACCATGACAGTAATGAGAAACTGGCGTTAGTTTGATTTGCATAATTGTACACTTCTAACTTAGACTCTGTGTCAGTATGAGACAACTTATTGTGATGACACGCACTGCACATTATTAGTTTTGTGCAATCAGCATTTATTTATGCAAATTTCATCATTACAAGAGGTCATTTTCCAGCCTTCTACCATGAAATCACTTTCTCTGCCAATGAACAGTAAGAAAACACCACAGGAGAGCAGCCAGGTATATTTGTCATTCGCACTCATTGGCCAAGACACTGCAAAGGGTTTATTGTATGTGTGCATATGTTTTTAAAATTACGTTTTATGAAAGATTGACAGCTCTGATAACAAAACTAAAATTTGATAGACCGCATGTGATTATTTTAGACAAATGCTGTCAAAAAAGGCACACCCAAAACCCAAAACAAAACCAACTCACTGTCTCACTAGTTCTGAGAGATTCTTTAAGAATAATTTATAGACTGGGAAAAAAAAATTGTGTTCCCCAGATGATCAGTGGAATGTTTTCTGTGATAAGAAGCAGAACCCTGTAATTTATTAATGTGAGAGATAAAAAGACAGAATAACAAACTAGGATGTCCCACTTGTAACAGCAACCTGAAATAGGAATAAATGTTGAAAAAGCTTATCAGAATCATTTGGATCTTAAGGATTCATGAACTCGCCTTCAAGATTCTCTTGACAAAAATGTTTCCAAGGTCACATTGTTTATCTTATCATTAGTGGTAGAAGAGCCTCTTAAGGTTTAGTTTGTAAGTAGCTGAAATGACACCACAAATTACACTTTTCCCTAGACAATCGCTTCTAAGTTTAGTAAGAGTTAGGGTGCGCCAGTGTTTAAAAGGTAGGAGGAAATTACAAAGAACAGGTAATTTGGGGGCTAGTTGACTCTAGCAGAGCAATGAGTACTTAACTGATTGTATCTTCACAAGAGGCATAGAAAGTTCACTGGACTTGCTAGCGTGCAAACTATTGGTGAAAGGGAAAAACCAAATATGGCTTTATGTTTTATCTTCCCCAAAATAATAAATAGGAATCCTGGAATTCTGAGCAGAAAAAAATAGATGTACTATATCAGCAGTTAGACTAAAATAATATTGTAAGTATTATAACTATAAACAAAATCCACAGGTGAGCCACATTTACAAGGACTGGTTGAGTTTCTAATGGTCCTTTGTATGCCAAAAAGATCTGTAAGTCAGATGTTGTACCACACAGGAGAAAAAAAGTATATTTTAAAAGAATGAATGTGTTTAAATCTGTTTATATGCTCAGTAAGAGAAGCATTCTAATACACAAGCACGTGCATCTGGGAGAGAAATTTCTGTCCACAGGTGTGCATCAGATTATTAGTTCCTAAATGTTTTTACAGTCCTTGCTTCATGTGGGAATGTAATCCTCTGTCCTGATATACGCTGTTCCATATTTCTTGAGTGAAAAGGTTCTTATAGAAAACTCATCTGAGCAGCCAATGTTGTGTAAGCCCCAAGTGGTAAATGAAGCAGTGTGAGCTCAGAGTTTAATAAGAATATGCTGCTCTTTATATAATTTACCCACAGTCAGTCAACATGCTGGATTAAGATTAGGAACTGTATAGTTAGGACTTCCTGATATTTTTCAGTTTTTTTTTTCCTAATTTTTAGTTATGAGCTAATTGGGAAAGAAGTAAGAGGAGCTAAATTGAAATAAGTGTAATAAGATTAAACTCAAGAACAGAATGAGAAAAGGGAGTCTTAAAAGAAAAAAAAAATCTATAGAAGAAAATGAAAAAAAAAAAAGGCTAGAAAAAAGTGCTGTAAAATACCAAAGTCTCAGTGAGGTAAAAAAAAAATAATAAAATAGTTTCACAATAAGAGCCCATGCCCTTAGAAGAAAGGACTGAAATCCCACATTACCAAGAGGGCCAAATGAGATGAACCTATTGGACACAGATAAGAGGCAGAAATACTCAAAGTGGAAGTAAAACAGATACTCATCTACAGTGTTTACGGAATCTTTGTGCTAGCCAAACACAGGAGATGTAGCCTTGAATTAGCAACAAGGTGAACACCGAGTTAAGAATAGACAACATAGATGTATGATAACAGAAAGACAACTGTTTGGGGACTGAAAACTATACAGTGTATTGAATATTTTTGAGAAAGTATTAGGAGAACCTGACTCATGGAGTGAAATACTCTAAGAAATACTCTATTTGCAGGACTTGAGAGACCCCATCTGGGTAGCTGAAAGGCAGAGGCAGGAAAAATTCACAATAGCAGGCTGAGGAGCAAATGTTTGCATCTGGAAGAAATGAGGGGCAGATTTTTCTCTGAAACTTGGCTTTGAAAATTGCTTTCAAACAGAACAAACCCTCTAACAACACTGTTCTTTCTAATTTCACTTTTATGTTACAAAACTGATTTAAGTAACAACAAGAACTTTGTCCCTTTGTTAATTAGATGGGTATTTCATATGTAGAAACATTCCTTATGGACACTTTGATTTCATGAGGTCCTCACTTTCGAGCTGCCCCAGGCATGCAATGATAGCTGATAAATGCTTCTTCTACAGTCCCTCTTGACAGTTGTTTTGTCTGTTCACTCTTAATGGACAGAGGGAATCGTGAACTGGAGAAACTCAAGTGTTTCCTTTGCTAGTAGGTGGCAAAGAGAATTCTTGCCATTTACTCTGAAATGAATAGATACTCCTTAACTCTCAGATTTTAATCTCATGTCATGCTATGGCTAATACAGGTAGAAGGTGAATTACATAACCTACATTCTGACTGTCACATCTCTAGCCCAATTAAAATAGTCAGTCTGGTATTTCAACATGTTTCTCATCTGTCAGGCGTGGCACCAGACTTCTTGTCAGAATTTCTGTAGAAGACATGACATATCTGAGTTAAAAATTCCAAAGTTTAGTCTGTTTCATTTCAACTAAGTCTTTCCGTTTCCTTCCATTGTACCTGAATTTGTGGAGTTTTACTGAGTCGCAGAACAAGCTCTTGTGTAAGTCTTCTAATACTGCCTGGCTGTGGTTAATCCAAAATAAAGTAAAAAAAACTTGTCTAGAAATTAGAGATTGAGAATTGGGTAAATCACAGAGAAGAGATTTGTTCAGATGTGCTGTTCACTGATATGCATGAAAATATATATCAAATCCTGAAGCTGTATTGACTTTGTAAATTATTGCAGTCACTGCTTAGGTTCTCTGCTAACTGAGTATGGATTGTCAGGGCAAATATATGGAGAACTGGAGAAGACTGTGGGGTCTTGAAGTTGAGGTTTGATGTCTGAAGTTGTGTGAACTCTGATTATAGTCTAGTGTTTCAGCCCCAGTCTGTCTCTAATTTTATACCTGCTCTGTGTGTGTGTACTATGGAGTGGTCTTTCTATTAACAGACATCACGTGAGGTACATATTGCTTAACAGTCATCCGAACTGTGCCAGTAAGGTTCTTTTATCTAAATCAACAGCATGTGTGGATGCTTGTTGCAGATTTCAAGTACACTATGCCGATGATTCACACAAGGCAAAGGCCTGTTTGTTGAAAAGAAGTCTATGGCCATGGCAATTATGATGTAGCTGAACTGTTCTAATGGTGAAGTGTCTTTGATTCCATATAATAAAAACCATGCAGCCTTGGAAATATTTATTAAAATGTTTTAAAATGTGTTATGAGTATTGATTTGTGGATGGGCAGAATTAAAAAAAGCAGAAACATTATACAAGATTCAGGAGAATTCCAGCTGCTTTGAAGTTGCATTTAACTTCTGCAGTTACCTTTCCAAACTCCACGGCCTTCCTCAGTGGATTTGATTCAGTTGCTCAGGGTTAGGTTCACCTTACCTGTCTTTAGCCATCAAAAGGGAGAATTTAAGCAAAGCTTGTCACAAGAGGCACCTTTTGTGGTCAATGGAGAGGGGAAGACACATTCAGAGGGTCATTCTGCTGATCTTTTGTTATCTCTTACCTGCTCCTCCAAAGGTGCTTGCTTTTTCTGTTTTTTTCACAGAGGAGATGGAGGTGACTTGCTTAGAGTAGGGGCTTCGCTTCCATGTGGCTGGTGTTAGCCCCAGTAAATCTGTGCCAGGGAGGACTGCCACACATCCACAGCATGTGTCATACTTTCCACCTTTGCAGAAGAAGTTTTAAAACATGTTGATAGGTTCAAAAATATGAAAACTACACCTCCAGTTTACTCAGATGGATAAGTTAATGTAAGAAGCCATGTGCTGTGTACTTGGATAATTTGTAACACTTCTAAAAAAATGAAATACATATTATGAATAATTATAAAACTTTGCATGGGGGAGTGAACTGGGCTTAAAAAGTATGTCTGGAAAATCCCTAACATACGGTGAAATTAGAACCTGAAAAATAAATTTTGATATTTTGTCTTCTCTCAATTTTTATTGACTCTGATAGAACACCATGAGATAATTTAAAATACAACTTGAGAAACTGCCTGCACTAAATTACATAACCATATGGGAATTAAAAGTTAGTCTAAATTGATAACTAGTTCTCCCAACTCAAATAGTACAAATGGTTAATCTTCAGTTTCATAGATGAATTAAGAACTTGAAAATAATTTTGCTTGTGGTTACCTTAAAATAAGTTATATTTTTTCATCTATACATAAACCCCAGGATTTTGTTTACATTCAAATGAATTATTGAATTATTTTTTTGTTTTCTTCCAGCTTCTTACATATATATATATATTTTCACAGATTTAATTCAAATTAAATAAATGTTTTCAGTCTTCAGTTTGGAAATAAAGTGTTTCATCTTAAAAAGAGCAAAAATGAAGATATTTTAATTTTTTGAATTATTTTTTTTTTAATCAAAAATATTTGCCAAATTGAGCATTGACCACGAGAAATTTCAATCACAGGTTAAATTCTGGGGGAAAATAACTCCGCTTCTTAGAAGGTACAGTTCAGATCTATTGAAACATTCCAATTTTGAGAATTACCATCCTTTAAAATAAAAATGGAAGTTAAAAAAAAAATCAAATGACTTTATGAAGGACCTATAGGAAGTTCGTAGTGAAGTATAATCCAGATTTTGCAAGGATTTTATCTTCCCCCTAATTAACTTAGAGAACTTCCAGCAGTGAACATCAAAATTATATGTTCATCTTTTGCCAGCAGAATGTCTGAAAAAAATATTCTTTCAGTGTCTGTACAGAATTTATTTAGTGAACCTCTAAATTTTAGAAGAGGTTCAGAGCAGAATAGCAACGCTGGACTTCAGTAGGGCCAACTTCGGCCTTTTCAAGCAATTGCTAGGGGAAATCCCATGGGACAGGGTACTTGAAGGTAAAGGGGCCCAAGATAGTTGGTCAGCATTCAAGGAGTGCTTCTTCCAAGCTCAAGATCGGAGCATCTCAACGGGTAGGAAGTCGAGAAAGGGTGCCAGGAGACCTGCATGGTTAAACAGGGATCTGCTGGGCAAACTCAAGTGCAAAAGGAGTCTACAGATCATGGAAGGAGGGGCTGGCCACTTGGGAGGAATATAAGAGTGTTGTCAGAGAGTGTAGGGAGGCAACTAGGAAAGCTAAGGCCTCCTTAGAATTAAACCTTGCTAGAGGGGTCAAGGGTAATAGAAAGGGCTTCTTCAAATACATTG
>NW_010114041.1:0-1150 GCF_000699245.1 Pterocles gutturalis
CTATACAACCTGGTTTTGTCTTCCATGTTCTCTTTGTTTTGCTGCCACATAATACTTTATTTTCGAACTACTGCTGTTATACTGTGGCTGCTGTTATTTCTAAACACGGTAAAACAAAAAAATGCAGCTTTGGGTCTCATCTTATCCATGTGCTTGTTTGAATTTGTGAATGAGACTACTGAGAGGGATCTCCTTGGGTGCTTTTTAGAATTTAGTGATATATTAAGTGATTAGTGATCGTTTAAGGTTCAGATATATTAAGTGTTATGGCTATTTTGAATTGCTATTTTTCCTTTGAAATTGATTTAAATAAACACTTAAAAAAATCCCAGAGATAAAACTTCTTTTAAACTGATTCCAAAATAACTCTTTCTGTTTTCCTCCTCTCTGTCTGTATTTAATCTCAGATCAAAACAGCTTACATGCATGCCTCTCAGCCTGGCAGAGATATGCGGATTTATTACCATTGCTTCAGGAAGTGCACTTATTTTGGTACGTCTAAACATATCTAGGAAGCAAGTTCTGATGAAGACAATAGCTACTGTTGACTATCAGTCCAAAGGCAATGTTCATATTGCAAGTAAAAAATGTGTCATAACCATATATAATACAGTTGACATCGTTCAATTGCTTTCACATTCATACTTTTCCAGAAACGTTTCTGTTTTTCTCAGACAAAAGCTTTTTGAAAATCACATACACTGCAGCTTCAACATTTTTTATTATATCTAGCATTAACCAATAGAATTTTGAGCCTACTGTTAATTTTCCAGCAATCCTGAAAGGTTTAGAGCAATTAATTCCTTAAGCATATGAGCAGTAAGCATGAAAAAGAATAGTTTATCTGCCATACCAGTGGAAATGGGGGCAGGAGAAATAGCAATCACAACTGGTTTTTTTCATGTATTTTATTTCTACTATATTTCATGCTTTACCTGGGTTATGGTAGCAAGAGACAGGTAATTTTGACACATCATTTATCAATGCAACTTTAAAATAATCCTCTGCATCTGAATTATTTCACAGAAATATAAAAAATAAATCTCACAAAATATTGTGGTCATTAGAATTTATGATAAATTATATTTTACTATGGGGATAAATTTTATAATAGTAGTTATGGAAGACTCAGAAACCACGGAGACAGGTT
>NW_010114042.1:0-8291 GCF_000699245.1 Pterocles gutturalis
GCTTTCCTTCCTTCCAATGTGTCGACGGAGGAGTTATTGACCTGCCAAGTAACCCCTGTGTTCTTTTCACTGATGGGTTAGTTAGGTTGTTTTCCTGTTTTGGAAAACATTTGATCTCAGCCTGGAATTGCTGGCATCAGTCTCTGCAGTGGTCAGGTTTAGCGATCAGGTCTGCAAACTTGAAATCTCCTGTATTCCCCACAGTTTCAAGATCAGATGAGTCTCAGTCTTATACATATCATATTAAAGATGCATTTCAGTGTTCTGTGGGTGTGAGGAATAAAAGGATACTCAGGTGAGCTTATAATGTTATTAAGATACTTAGTTTGCTGAAAGATCTGCCTTTCAGTACTTAAAGGGGGCTTCTAAGAAAGATGGGGATGAACTTTTTAGCAGGACCTGCAGCACTAGGACAAGGGGTAATGGTTTTAAACCAAAAGAAGAGAGGTTTAGCCTGGATATAAGGAAAAAATATTTTGTGCTTAGGGTGTTGAAAAATATTTTGTGCTTAGGGTGTTGAAACACTGGCACAGCTTGCCCAGGGAGGTGGTGGATGTCCTGTCCTTGAAAACGTTCAAGGTCAGGTTGGATGGGGCTCTGGGCAACCTGATCCAGTGGAAATGTCCCAGCTCACTGCAGGGGGGTTGGACTACAGGACCTCCATGGTCCCTTCCAACTCAAACTATTCTGTGATTCTATGATTCTATGAAATTAATGCAATCCTGATGTCTAGAGTCTGTCTGTAAAACCTGTGCCTGCTATTGCTACTCATAGAATCGCAGAATCATTTGGGGATTTGCCCTGTGGGCAGGGACACCTCCCACTAGCCCAGGTTGCCCAAAGCCTCATCCAGCCTGGCCTTGAACCCCTCCAGGGATGGGGCATCCACAGCTTCTCTGGGCAACGTGGGCCACTGCCTCACCGCTCTCATCATAAAAAAATTTCCTAAATCTAAATCTACCCTCTTTCTGTTTAAAACCGTTGCCCCTTCTCCTGTCATAGGTTGTCCTTTTGCAGTAATCTTGTACTTATTGATCATATTTTATTATCAGTGTAACATTTCTTTACCTGCTTCCTCCTTACCATAATTTCACGATACGATATTGTGTTAACCTCTAGCATCTCTGTCATTTGAACAGAAAAGGTTTAATTGTGTTTAATTGTGACTGTGCTGTGTCACAGTGAAATGAAGCTGTTCCTCACTTTTGCAGATATGGGTGTGCTTGTCCTGGAGGTAATGACCAAACTTGACCATCTTCCAGTTGGCAGAGTGCAAATCACCGGCCTGTCCCAGCTCTCTCCCAGCCATCCCATCAGTGGGTGTTTCACCGTAGCTTCACCAACATCTGATAAACTAGGAGAGCTGCAGGTAGTCCTTACATCTTTGCTCTTTATTATAAATTGTGTTCCTGTAACACTAACCCATGTGATCAGGTGCTGTGGACACTGCAGACCTGGTCTCTGTCCAAAGCATTTGCGAACCTTTGTGAAGGTGGCAAATGAAAAATAAATAGTGACGGTGTTGACTCTGTTTTCTTTAGAAGGATTTGTGGCATTGGTAGTTTAACTTGATAAAATTCGTAGTCTCTACACCAGGAGTGAGTTTTAACAGCAGATTTAAAAACAGACACTCGCTTCTAACACTTCTCCACAGCCTTACTGAGCTGAAATTGGAGAAGATTTTAAAATCTGGTGTTAAGAAAGTGGTGTTCTGTTTTGCAGCCCTGGGTCTGGACAATTTACACTGAAAGAGAGTTGCCTGTGATTTGAAAACACGGTGTGTGAAATAAGTAGTTGTAAATATGTCAGAGTTTGACGACATAACTATGATATAAATGTTGCTTAGTATATAAAAGCAACAGTTTTCCATGGTGTGAAATGTAAAACCGAAAAGAGTGTGTTGCACACACACAATGAAATAGTATTTTCACATTTTGTCTTTCAGGTCTCGCTAGTTCTAGAGCCTCTGCCACAATTGTATGACACCAGCAGCTCTGTCCCAACCACAGATGCAAGTTTCGATATCGTTCCTGCTCAAGGAAGAAGCAAGCCCCGGTTTTGTGCTCCATCACAGCAGTCCAGGCAAACACGCGTGACTATTGCTGACCAAGAATCCGTTAACAATAGTAGAGCCACAACTCCCAGGTATCTTTTTTTTCCCCATGACAAAATTCTGGTTTATTTTGCAGCTCATGCACTTTTTTTTTTTTTAAGCAATGGCTAGACACTAGTGAGCTGTTGAGTACTTGATCTTTTAGAATGTGCATCTTGTATGAAATACAGAACATTCAGTGTTTCAGAGCTTACAGAGACTGTTTCTCGTCTGATGCAAATTTACATCCTTCGTTGATTTAGTTCAAGCTGTGCTAATTGACACAAGAGGTGCCACAAATCTTTTATTTACAGCTTGAGTTGGTCTCTCTAATAGTATAGTAATAGTGGAAGATGAGGAGTTGTTAAAGTAAGTGTCCCATTTCTTTTTGGAGTGTGTACTGAAGGGGAGCAGCTGCAGTGCTAGGGAGATTTTGAAGAGGTTTGGATCCCTTTACTGATCCACTTTAGTTGTTACTGAAATAAAGTTTCATTTTTCAGTAGAGGAAAGGACCATTTGCTCTTTCAAGAGAACTCTGAAAATATAAAGGACACTTTTTCTGCTTCTCATCACCGTCACATTTTACCGGATGAACATTTGAAAGTGAATCCTTCAAAGCAGCACGTGTCGTTTGCCACCAGCACCGATCCTGAAGCACCTGCTGGAACAAACGTGCGGGTGCTCTCTTTGCATAACCCAGCTACAAAAGATCTGCTTTCAGGTTTGTATACCATTGGCATCATTTAGATTTCCTGATAAATAGTTCTTGATAATATTTCAGGTGCCTATCTAGAGATAAAGACAAGGAAAAGTGATAATTTGCACACTCTCACTATATTATTTCAAACAGAAAATGATAACAAAATGGTCTTTACTTAAAAAATGCTGATATAGTCTTGTTGGAAGGTAAGTTGAGTATCCAGATCAGGCAAAACATGCTGCCCTAGGAGTCTGCCTGACCTGGAGGGGTAAAAGAAAAGGAAGTTCAGCTTTACAGGATGTTTACATTGATGTGTCTTCTGAGACGTCCGCTCGTGTTCAAGTAGATCTCGGGAGGTTTTCTATGCCATCAGCATTTTCAATTGGAAGATAATTTATTTTCCATCACCTGCCCGTTAGCATCTCTTTTAAATCGCAGACATCCTGGACTGGATTCAAATGAACACCGAAGTAGGGCACATTTCCTATGTGTTGTCTTTTGAGTTCTTTTTTTTATGTTCCCAGAGAAGAGCTAAAATTAGACTGCTCTTGAGACATCCTAAGGTGACAAGCTGCTCTGCCATAAATTAATCGAGCTGCTGGATCTTAATAATGCCCCTCTAATGCCTGCCTCGGTGTGTGCAGATGAGTTATTTGTACAACTTTGAGTGGGAGACTGATAGAGGATTACTCTCACTCATTCCCAGCTGTGCTCTCTGTTTTATGTGTAGCAACCACTTCATCTCCAGTACGTCAAGATTTCTTTATAAAAGCAGAAAACAGAAGTTTCTTGCCTGTAGCCGGCACATTTATTTTAAATTGCATTTGAATGCTGAGATTTCATCCTTCTGCTTATTTCTCAGCTCTTTTAGATCAAGGCAATAAACTCCGTGATGCCATGGTTGTTTCTGCGATGAAGTCTAGCCCAGACATGGAGATTGAACTGAACGAAGTGCCTCCTTTTATAAAGAGAGACGATTTCAAAGCAACACCAAAGTGAGCATGGAAAAGGGGGAAATGGGATTAAGTTCCAAACCATAAATTTTGAAATCTTACCAGGAAAGCTTGAAATACAGAGATTCATGGGATGTATTTTAGGATTCTCATTCAAATGGGAAATTAATTCCTACTTGGGAATAAAAGACTGCAGTTTGTGATTTGATTTTAAACATCATGTAGTAAGCCTCAATTAAGTCATTGATTTTAATTTTGTTTCCCAGTATGTTTGTATGTAGTACAGAGTTATTTGATAAGGAAATATTAAATGCTGATGAGGAATGAGAATATGATAAGGAACATAGCAAATTCAGTGTCACTTCATGACAGAGAACAGATTATCAAAGAAATTTAAGTGGTTAGTAACATAGATTGAGTATTTTTGCATATTCTAGTTTGCATCTCTTGCTGCCAAAGTACCCATAAAAATTTGCATCTATAACTGTTTTCTATTTCTTCCATAGGATCTTTCTTAGCAGACTGGTAAAAAAAAAAAAAAAGAAGTGTTTGTGCCTTTTCAACTTCTAACTCCAACTTTGTTTGGGACTAGGCTTAGTAAACGTTCTCAATTCAGGGAAATTGAGATTTAGAAGTATGAAGACAAATGTATGTTTTGTAAAAAACTTCCAATTCCTTATTTTTTGAAAAAGATGAATATTGCCTTTTGTTCCACTATAAAGCAGAAAATAATGTAATTGTCTTTGACACTCGATGCTGTTGCAAACCCAATTTAAATTCTTTCTGCTCAGACTATTTCCATTTGTTTAAAAGTCAATGATCTTGGACTTTCCAGGAGAAATTGACAGAACATCATTTATAAACATCTTGCTTGTCTTTCTCAGGCCCTCTCTCGTCTTGTTTGCAGCAGCTGTGCTTAACTGCAAGATAGGGCCAACCTTTACAGTTGGACTTGATGATCTTAAAAGGTCTTTTCCAACCTAAATGTTTCTATGATTCTCTGACACATTGCAAAGTGTAAGATTTTTGGATGTGACTCGCAGCAGACTGTAGGGTTGCAGAAAGTTTTTGTGGATCTAGAGATTAAGTTACAAACTGGAGAAGGCTGTACATAACCTTTGATTTTTATCCTTGATGGATTCACCTTGAACATGCCTTAATATCTTTATTTTTCCTTTTACTGCTCTCTGTGCTGCAATCACTGTCATCCAGGAGCCCAAAAGGCTTGAACTCCAATTTTGTGCCCACTCCTGAAGATCCCCATCTCTTCGCATCTGAAGTTTCAGGTCAGCAATTTGAGCTGAACTCTGAAGAGAGAGCGATACAGTTACTGTTGGGCAGGTGGGTGTAATGCACTGGAGGTTACTGCAAAATCATCCTTATTTGACCACTTTATACTGAAAAATGTCTTTTGACTCTTAAAGTTCTCCACATTTCTGGAAAGGTAACCTGTGAGGTTTATATTTTATACCTCAGCTTGCACGCAAATTTAATGCATGACAACCTGGATAGCTCAGAGTCTCTTGATGTAAAAGTAACGTTAGAAAGATTAACCACAATCTTTGATAAAATTAAGTTATTTAATAGTTGTAACTAAAGCAGATACAGGCTTTCGTTAAAGAACTTGCAGTCTGTAAATTAAAAATAAAAGGAAGCAATAGTTATTTTTAATCTTTCTCCAAATATTAAATTGATTTTTTTCTCTCATTTTGGGTAGCAAGCGCATAAATGATGTTTACATTGTCTGTGTCCCAGTCAGACAAATTATTTGTGTCCAGTCCATATTTTTTCCCTGTGGTTTATCACTGGCTAACACTGAAGTGTTTCCAGATCATAAAATAGTTTTGAATTCACAGCACAGACAGAAAACCCTTAAACCGAGCAAAACCCATCTTGCTCCAGCCTTGTTCTAAAGATACTTGTATTTATCTACTCAGACATAGTTTGTATTTATTTGTTGTTAAACTGTTCTTAAGTATTACTGATACCGTGAAGCATTCAAAAAATGATAAAGCACTTATGGATAAATATTACAGGTAGATATTTATAGATATATTTTATGATGAGGCTCATCAAGCACTGGAACAGGTTGGCCAAAAAGGTTGTGGAATCTCCATCTTTGGAGATAATTGAAATCCAACTGGACAATTTTCTTATTTGCATCCTCTACCTTTGGGCAGGGATTGGACTAGATCATCTTCCGAGGTCCCTTCCAACCTCAACTGTTGCGTGATTTTATGGATATATATTCACACACACTGTTTTTACATTGCGTCCAGAGATTTTGTCACAAGATAATCCATCAGGTTGGGTCACAGGCATGTATTCTCTTGGGCACAGGGTATATTCCAGTGTAGAACAGTTGGTATTGTCAGAATTCATAGACATTATACTGCAGAATTTGCAACACCAAGTTATGTTTTTTTTCTTTCTCTTGTGTCCACAGTGCTGATTTATCTCCTGTGCATGTCTGGGATCGGACAGGTTCCCTTTTGGATTCTCTCTCTCTTGGGAGTGAGGTGTATGACAGTGAACTCAATGATCCTCTTTATGACCAGAGTCTGCTGGAGAGTCTCTTTTACACAGCTCCTGTAAGTGGAGATCAAAAGGAAGGTGCTTAATATGTAGTCCTTAAGGTGAACAAAGCCAAAGCAGAAGTCTGCATCAAAAAAAAAAAAAAGGCTACAGATTTCAGTATGAGCAGGGCTTAATAAGCATTAAATATCATACAGAAGCTTGTGAGAACATTGCTTAAAATTAATATTATTTAAAAAATACTATTAAGACTAAAAAGTCAAGCACTGAGTTTAGAAATTGTTAGGATTGAGGCTGTCCATGAAGACTTCTTTTTAAACCTCTGAAAAATTTTGATACGGTTTTAATTGTTTTGAATTATGCAATACACAAGTTGTTTTTCTTTTTTTCTTTATGTATCATGACAATTATGTATCTTTCCTGACAACAATAGTTAACTTCTTATTTTACATGCATTATTTCTGTTTCAGAAATCTGATTCCAGTTTAAGTGATTTCCTCAGCGATGATGATGTTAACTCCTCCAAAAAAGTAACCAAGACAGAGACTCTCAAGAAAGCTGATCCAGTGAAACCAGAGAAGGATTCTAATGCCCTTGGTCAGGATCAGAAGGTGACAGATATTAAATCCAGGTAAATAGTTACAGTAGTGATTTGATTTGCATCATTTTGCTCATTGTAAATTAGTATTAGCAAGAATCACACTACGTTATCGTGCTCTGTCGTTATCACACAATTCACTCAGTAACCATTTCAGTGGGGAATTTTCACAACATCTCTGGGAATGATGGAGCATCAGCATCACCCAGGAATTGCTATGTGTTGTTAAAGAAACTATTGAGATGCAATTAGTTAAAATCACAAGTTTGACAAAAATGCCGTAAGCCTAGTAATAAAATTTTTTGAACTCTGGAAGCAGAAATGCTAAATTGTATTCCCTTTTTTCCATGCCAGAACTCATAAAAATGTCCCTAAAAATCCAGTTATCAAGCTTTACTTGTACAATACCAGTTAGTATTAAGGTTTTATGACATTTTTTCCCCTAATTCGGCTCCAAACAATTATTTCTGAAAGTTTTCTTCCAACTACTGCTATTTTTACATTCAGGTAAAATTCATATCTCCAGAGGTACTAACAAAACTATTTACAAGTCAAGTCTTACAAATAAAGTGTCATGACAAAAATTCTGCAGCAGTGACTTGTCCATGTGTATAACTGTATCTCCTCCCTTTTTTTTGTATATGACATTAAATTAAGCTTTTCTTTTTGAAGAGTTAGACTGCATAAGCTTTTTTCAAAACTCCAACAATTTGGAACATAAACTTTAGGGTTTTTTGGTTATGTAACCTCGATATTTTATATTGTAAGATTTCTGCTACAGAGACCACCAAATTTGTTGTAAAAAATACATTTAAAAATTTACATTTTTAATGAACCATGAGCAGTTTTTAAATAATATCCCACCAAGCTACAATTTTCTCTTCAGGTGGTTGTGTTACAAATGTTCATAAAGTCCTGATTCTCAGTTTTATCTCTTCAGCTGCTCTCCTTCTAGACCTCTTCCTCCTCCAGAAGATCATACAGAAGCAGCTCATGTCACATCCTTGAGTGCAGACAGGTTGGCATTGCTGGGGCGAATTCACCTAGCCAGAGTTATCATCGAAAGCTTGAAAATCCCTCCTGAGAGCATCCAGATGACACCAAGAAAAAAAGGTTTAACAGGGAAGCCTCCAAGGCCTGCATCAGTTAACAAGTGGTAAGGGGGATTGTTTCTCACCAGCTTGTTTCTTGTGCCTTCAGGGTAGATTTCTTGGAGGTCTGTTGTGTCGTCCAGCTTACCGAAGCTCTCCAGGCTTCTGAGGTCTTACTATTTTTCTGCTCCTCTCCGGAAATTATATAACGGTGTCGTGGTTTTGAACCCCTGGTTAGCAGCCAAACACCACCAACAGCCGCTCACTCACCCTCCCTGTTCCCAGGGAAGGGGGAGAATTAAAAGGGTGAAGGGAAAAGAGA
>NW_010114043.1:0-470 GCF_000699245.1 Pterocles gutturalis
CTCCACAACTGTCAGCCATGCTAGCTGATGTGTTGGGGAGTGATGATTCCTTTATTTGTTCATATACAAATGAAGGAGTGTAAAAAACCAAACCAACATTTTCTTGATAAATTATGCTTAATTTAAGAAGATAGTGCTCTTTGTTCTCCTATTTGACTATTCATTTAAAGGAAAGAGAGGCTTTTCTGGAGGACAGTTCAGAGAAGGAGCCTCATTTTAGATGCTCTAATGTGCTGCATTAGTCTTCTCTTTCTATTATATATGTAAGTAAATTAGAGTAAGATCAGCCTACTAAATTTACCAGTTAATGCAGGTGCTGGAGGTTATGAATAAGTTCAAATGTTAATGATGATAAAACCTAATTTCCTCAAGAAACTGTGTTGGTAATCCATATGGCAGTGTGTGGCAAAAAGAAGCGGGAAATTATGAGTTAATTAGAGATAAACCTTGGAAACAATATGCAGTGGTGA